>NW_005842694.1:484103-524937 GCF_000455745.1 Alligator sinensis
ATTCTCTTCCTGAAGAACAAAGGTTCCACCTCAGAATACTGTTTGATTCTGGGATAAGTAAAATGCAGAAAGGGAGAGGCATGGTACAAGGAGTTTGCTTTTGGTTGTCCTTTGCCCCCTGGTATGCAGCAGTTTGGAGCATGGGATTGCTGTCTATCTTGAAACAGCAAGGTAAGAATTTAATTCTAACCTGAATCAACAATCCCCACCCCACCGAGTCTTTCATCGCATACTGGTGCATCAAGTGTCTTCCTTTGAAATTCGGCTTAGTTTATTTCACCTTGAGATCAATTAATTTATCGGTTGATTTATCTAATCACCCCTTCTGGTCCTGTGATTCTCTGATTGGCCCCCCTCACCACCTGCAGGCTGCTTCTCAGGCAGCCTTTCCTCTTAAAGTGATAGGCGTGCCAAGTGTCCTGTCACAGAGGTATTACTGTAAGTTTCCTTTGGAGTTCAGATATTTCCCCTTTCTGGTGAAACAGATTCTGCTATTGAGAACTATAAGTGTGAACCTCTCAGTCCATCTCAATTTGAGAATTAAGTAGATACCTGTAGTGTCTTTTGTTCTTTGTACAACCTATGCAAAATGAAGGAATTGTACAGGCACACAAAGATCAAATAACAGCTTATTAACTTTGCACTACATGCAACACATAGTCACTGCTCTGGCAGGAGTCTGGTGGCTTCTGATGTACAGAAGACAATGAAAGTCACTAAACCTCCTAAAGTGGATACTATCCACATCTTTGCATACTACAATACTGATTACAGGAGTCAAACTCAAACCTGCAGCTCGGAGATGTAGCACCAGACCACAGAAGGAGTCCAATTTTCTTGTTGCTAGGGCAATGCTTGCTTTACACATGGCTCAGATTTTTTTTATTTGCTCATCAGATTTAATAGTGCAGAGTGAATGTCTTCTGGCAGTAAATTACATCCTTAATTGGAATTTTTAAAAAGTATTTATACGTATCCTTTTCTTAACAGGTCCTCCCTTCTGGCTGCCTTTCTGGAACACATCTCTTCCTGGGACAAAGGATGAAATATTGAATTTACACCTATGATCAGTAGAGCAGAAGAACAAGATCAGAAAGAACCAATGCTTTCCAATCTCTGCTCATAAACTCTCAGCTTTGTATGCATTGGATAAGAGGCTAATTACACTTTGGTAAGAAGAAGTTGTATCATTTCTCTGCTTAGGAATGTTTTTTCTAAGTAGGAAAAACAATTAAAAGTCTTTTACAGTTGCTAGAATACAAGCTGTTACATCAAGCAGAGGAGTACGTGGGACTACTTTATTTTCACTTTAGTTTTAGGGACTACCGCAGGAGATCAAAATAACACTGGCCATTTGGTTATATGAAAATTGTCGAGAAAGTTTCCCCCCCTCAAATTAAAGTCAGCTAATCTTCTTGTTTCTTTGTTAGTGCTGACAAAACATGCAGAACTCTTACATCTTAAGGCATTTTTTCATATGCTGTTAGATTAAGGGAAAAAACAAAACAAAAGGATTATGTACAACAGTAACAGAATATACATATAAAGATAACCTTGAGGTATCGATAGTTGTATGCATATCTCTGTAGCTTTGACTGAGAAGGGATTAAAAACAAGAAAGAAATATAAAGTATTGTGAATCAAATTTAAATGTAAATCCTTTAACTAAAAAAAATGAAAGGTAGTTGATTTGTAACCATTCTTTGTTTCTTGCTAAGATAATTTTTCTATGTGGAAGGAATATATTTTTGACCTTAAATAGATTATAATATTTAGATTAGTTCTAACTTTACTCTTTTTCTTCCCCATGTCTTTAAATAAATTATTTGCTTTTCTAAGTCTGATAGAATGTGAAATATGATTTTATTTTACAAGTATGCAGCACACTGTCATGATTTTGGGATTAAAGTTATTTGAAAAAAGGAGAAGTTTTTCTTTAGGTTCTCCTGAAACAAATTAAAATCATATGGGCAGGGGTGGGGAAGGAAGCGGGGAATTTAATGACGTATTGATCAAGGCCAGAGGAGTCCCAAAAGGAAAACTCTCCTTTTATCTTTTTCCAATTCCATGCTTTCTTAGCCTTGTTTATAAAGTGATATTACTGTATACTCAATGTTCATGACACACTTGTTGAACCTCATATAGCATGAACAATGAAATGCTGTGAAAAGCAAAAAGGTCAGCAGAGCAGTCCCTCTTCTGTGTCAGCTGATGTATTGCTGTGTGCTGTGTGATTTAATGATCTGCTTGCTCAAGTACCAAATTCTCTCAGGAGCATTCAGCCATTTGGAGCTTTCTATGAACATTGGATTTTGAAAAATGGCATCACCTGCAGCAGAGTGACACTGTCTTATTTCCAGGTTACCTATCCAAACAAAACAGAGCAACCCAGATGCCAGAATTTGGCTTGATAAACTTCCAAGTTATATGTACATGATCAAACGTGCCAAAACTAATCTATAGAATATTCACATGGAAGAAAACTAACACTCATTTGCACATTCTCTGTATAATAATCTTCTGTTGGGACTTAATAAACCTGAATCCATGGGCCAAGCACATTTGGAGTGAAGTTTCACTAACTTGACTAGATTTACACCAGAAATAACTTTGATCTTGAACATTTCAAGCAGGGTCACCTATTCTGTTGTTTGATTGATCTCTTTGCTAAATGGAACAATTTAGCTCTTAGAACAATTGCTCTGCGGTGCAGAAGAAACAAAGCACCAGTATCTATTCTTGATTACATTAGTGTATATCACAGTAACTCTGAAGAAGCCATAGAAAAATCTGAAACATAGTTCACAGTTTTCTTGACCCTTTTTTAGTCAGCGTGAAAGTGTAGAATAATGTTGGTGTCATGATATAGCTCCTTGATGATAATATAAGGTGCCAGGCAGTGGAGAAAAAGCATACGACTGTATGCTCTTACAACTTACACTAATATTGCATCAAAACAATTGGGGTAAAAACCGATGTTGCCAACCAAATTGGATCAAGCTGTGGCAAAATGTGTCCCGCCACAGCTGATCTGCCTTATTGAGTGAAACATGTCACCAATTGGGCGGGGGTCTCTTGCAGGACAATGGATGATTTCTTCCCTTTGCCTGGGGATTTACCATGTCCCTTGCTATGCTGTACCTCCTTGCCAGGACCAGGGTCCTATGCCATCCTGTGTCTCACGTGGAGGCACAGGTCAGTGCAGGTCTCAGCATGGGATGGTGTGAAGGTGTGCAGCAGCATGGGAGCCAGAGAATCCCTGACATCCTCTGCCTCCATGTTGGGACCTGTGCCAACTCATGCCCTTGGGTGAAGCCTGTGTACCTCTGTGTGAAGCATGGGTCTGTGCATATTCTGGCAAGGAAGGACAGGGTGGCACAGGACCTGGGGAATTCTTAGTGCCCAGTGCCTCCATGCTGGGGTCCACATGATTCCTTGCAAGGACTATGCTGACCCATGCCTCTCACTAAAGCATAGGCTGATGCAGGACCCAGTACGGGTCCCTGTGGAGAGAGGCACAGGGCTGTGCAGGTCCTGGCATGAGGCATAGAGCACCAGGTATTCCCTGGGTCCAATGCCTCCATGCTGGGACCCACATAGATGTCATAGATTTCATAGACATTAGGGCTGGAAGGGACCTCGGAAGATCATCAAGTCCAGCCCCCTGCCCAAAGGGCAGGAAGTCAGCCGGGTTCATAGGATCCCAGCAAGATGAGCATCCAGTTTGCTCTTGAAGGTGTTCAATGTGGACGCTTGAACCACCTCCGGTGGCAGGCTGTTCCAGACCTTGGGGGCTCGGACAGTAAAGAAAGTCTTCCTTATGTCCAGCCTGAAACGGTCTTGTAGTAGTTTATGACCATTCGACCTAGTCATCATCCCTTGGGGCGCTCTGGTGAACAAACGTTCCCCCAGATACTGATGGTCACCCTGATAAACTTGTAGGTGGCCATCAGATCACACCTGAGCCTGCGCTTTTCCAGGCTAAAGAGCCCCAGGGCTCTCAGCCTGTCATCGTAGGGTCTGCTTCCCTGACCTCTGATCATGCGCGTGGCTCTTCTCTGGACTCTCTCAAGCTTCTCCACATCCTTTTTGAATTGTGGAGCCCAAAACTGGACGCAGTACTCCAGCTGCGGCCTCGCTAAGGCCGAGTACAAGGGGAGAATGACGTCCCGGGATTTGCTTGAGACGCATCTATGGATGCAAGCCAGTGTTTTGGTCGCTTTACTAGCCGCAGCATCGCACTGCAGGCTCATGTTCATCTTGTGGTCAATGATGACCCCCAAGACTCTTTCTTGCATAGTGTTGGTCAACATAGCACTGCCGAGCCTATAAGGATGCTGCGGGTTTTTCTTCCCAAGGTGGAGAACCTTGCATTTATCGGCGTTGAACACCATCAGATTCTCGTCCGCCCACTTGCTGAGCCTGTCCAGGTCAGCCTGGATCACCCGCCTGTCTTCTGGAAAAGCCCCACATGGGCTTTTCCTACTTATGGAGACATGCCCCTTGAGATCCTGGGATGTGTCACTTTCATTGGGGAACCCTGAATTTCTCTGCTTGGAGAGAGGCACTTGACATTCCCTGGGGTGCATTTCTGTAAGCAGGGAAAGCTGGGCAGGGCCTTCTGAGGCTCGAGGGGCCCTATCTTGTCCAGGAATTCCTGGAGTGCACAGGACACCTCAAACCCCTTGAGCACCTGCCTAGGATGGCTGGAGAGTGTGGGCAGATCTAGGTTGCCTGCACTCTCCCTCCATAAAGCAAACAGATATCAATCAAAATATAGCAGCATTATTTAACTCTACCTTTTGTCATGCCACTGATGTGGCGTGACAAAGGTTAGGGACATCTATTTGATTGTCATTTCTGCTGCCATAAACATTTTTATGGCAGAACAAATGCAACGTCAGGCAACATCTATTTCTACCCTTGGGGATTTTCATTAACAGAATGTGTGGCTACCATAGAGATGGAAAAACAGTAAGAGCTATTTTTAATTGAATAAATATTGCAATAGCCATTAATAGGATAGTGAGGGAGAAGCTGGCACCCTAGCTACGTGTGAGCAACAGTCAAACTCACTCTGTAGGACTAATGATCCAACAGATTATTTATTATAGAAGTAACTACTTAGGGAGTGAATCTGCTCATGAGTCAAGAAAATCCTTCCTTACTGTTAATGGAAATTTTTGCAGGATTAAGCCCTCAAATAATTAAAAAAATGCCTGCAAGGTTCCTAACAATACAACAATAACTCTAAAATGTTCTAAGTGTTACAGATCCATAACTTTTCAATTTTCTTTGTACCAATATGTATCAGAGATATCTGATTCACAATTTAGCTGGATCTCATACATCTCTACATTATGAATGTCTGTGTCTTTCACCAAGTAAGCTACAGCCACCAGATCTTGTTCCTTGCCTTATATTCACTACTCTATACAACTAAAACTCCCAAACTAGCTTGTTAAACATACTTATTAATTTACAATGGTAAATGATCATTACCCTTCCCCAAAGGCTCACAACATTCTCAGATTCACTGGAAGTTTTGTAGAGGCAAAAACTGAGAAGGTTGAGGTCCACATGTGCATTGTGCCAGTGTTTAAATTATAGGTGAATCTGAAGAAGGCAGCTGTGCTTGACCATCACTGTGCACCTACTGTGCTAAGAGCAGAATTGCAACAGAGCATGTGTGTGCTTGGCAGGATTTAACAACGCGTGTTCAAGAGGATGTGGAATGGGTTACCAAAGGAGTCTGGGAATGAATGGAAAAGCAGGGGCAACAGCAATAAGTCCCAGCTGCAGTTTGAGAGCATCTACACACCGTTGCAGCAGTTCAAACCAGTCCCCCCAAAATCCCTGATCATCTAAGTTAGGATGACAAGATGCCTGTAGACTTATACTGGTGATTTTGAGAAGATGCAGTTTCTTAAGAAAAGGAACCTGGGCTTCCTGCTTGGCCCCTTGTCTAATGAGTAAGATACATGCTGTGTATGGGTATTATCCACACAATGTCACTGAAATCAGTGGGTCTGCACATAACCCAGTGCAGAATTGACCCTTTTATTTTCAGTAGGGAAATTTAATTGCAATAAAAGAAAAGTAAAGTAGGACCATGGAAAACTTCAAAAAGCAAAGTGTTCTGCATTATGTGAAGCTGATTCATGAGTATATTAACCTACTTTTGTGTTGGTGTAACTCTAATGAGGTAAAACTGAAACAATACAGGAGTGGCTCAGTCTTTTTTAGTAGTTTGATGATAGCAGCTAGGCTGTTTTAGGGGAGACTTTCAGACATAGCAAAATAAGTAGGTCTAAGTCTACACTGCAATTTAACAGTGTGCTTACAGCTCATGTGTGCATACCTGAGCTAGCTTTAAATGTTGTGAGCATGGGTTAGATAGCAGGGTAGTTGCATGGGTAATGGCTTCACCTGCCATGTACTTACCCAGGGTTCTAGGCAGGCTTGTACAGCCTGAGCTCAAGCCTGTGATCCTGCAGATTCTCTGATATTGGTGCACAAGCTGACTGATCTATAGCCATCACAGGTATGTCTACATTAGCTGCAGTTGCATTTCTTGCCTACAGGGTAAGTCACCAAAAAGGGCTGAAGCAGGAAACACTACAATTCTGATCTCACTATAGTGTAAAGCAAAACTGACTGTCTGAAATAGCTGAATATATACACCCTTGCATTAGAGAGGTATATGCTAGAAAAGTAGCACTAGCAGTCCAATCTCCAGTAGGATGTGCCTGAAACCAGTGCTGGTAAGTCATCATCATGATCATGCAGCTGTATTATAAAACACTAGAGAAAGAGAATCAATCCCCTTTGTGAGTGAGAGGGTCTTGGCCACTGCAAACAAAACAGAAACATCCTGTGTATTGAGTGAATTATAAGAAATGAACTGACTGGAAAATGTGGAGGAGATTAGAAAGAGCAGGCAGACTCCTTAGCAGAGCAATCCAGTTCTCTAGGAAGGTGACACTACTACTGTGAGTGAAGTGGCTGGAGAGTAAATGGATTTTTTCCCTATAAAAAGCCATATAAAATGGATGGAGAATGTAAATGCAACATGAACTGTAAACAGAACAAATTACCTGAAACTAAACAAAGCCAGAGATGCTGCATTCACTATCTTTATCATGTGTGAAGCTTTTATTGATGCCTCAGGAAAGAAAGGAGCTTGAAAGGGATATAATGTCTCTTGAAACATGTTTGCTGAGCTTCTAATGGTTATGCTCCAGGTGGAAGCCTCTGCTTATCAAAGCCTAAGTAACTTCTCTGATTCCACATGCAAAGAGAAACTATGAAGTCCTGGTGTGGAAATCCCCCCGAGAAAACTCACCTGCAGAGAAACAGCTGCTCTATCAATATGAGCTAGCGGTGTGGATGGCCAGTGCCTGCTCCTGTACTACTTATATGGCAGTGCGGCAATCCATTTACATAACAGTTTCCTGGGGTGTGTTACTGCCACTCAGTATTTAAAGATGATTGAAGCAAGAAGGGGTGAAAGAAAGATAGAAATGTCATAGTACATTTCTATGCATTGTTTACATTGAAGCTAGTGAGAGAATATATGGATAGGAACAGTCCCTTTCACTCACGAAATGGTCTGCTTTTAGGGCTTTTCCATATGAACGTAGAGCCTACAGTACGTGTTGAATTCACAGCCCTGAAAAATGAAGTCATGTCTCTGAGGAATCGGAGGAGCATCAGCATCAGCAATGGAAGTGTGGAGAGACCAACCTGATGAGCCTAGTTCTTTCTTTACCCACACTGAAGAGGACCTTACTCCACAGGCAGCTATGGGGGGGAATTCATCACTGAGCAAGGGCTGATGTTAGCAGGAGTGGCACAACCCATACCTAGGCATCAGAGTTAGGTCTTCCTGTCCTTTCATTCATTGGCTTCTCTACAGGGACCACTAACAAGGATGCTGATTAGCTCACTTGTACTTTCTCTGTTGTGGACACATCCAAGGGAACTCAGTTTTGACACCAAACTCATTCCACTTGGCCATGAAACAGTTCACACACAATAACTTTCAGAGGTAGTTAGCCAGGTTAGTCTGAAGTCAGGCAGAAGGCAGAGCACCTTAGAGACTAACTGGTTCAGAGAGGCATGAGCTTTCATAGGTAATGTACTTTGTCAGATGAATGGACACTGTCAGGCATTAATGGCACGGAAGAGGTGGGAACCGGTAGCCATACAGGTTATGGAAGCAGGGGGAAGCCACCAAGGAGCAGTATACCTCCTTGGCTTGCATTTGCAGGGAATCAGTTAGGAATGCAAAGCAGCATTAGAACTTAGGCTGGCAACAAAAATTAAGGACAACAATAAGTCCTTCTTCAGGTATATAGGGAGCAAAAAGAAGGCACAGGGGGCAAGGCTTGATGATCCATTGAGGTCCCTTCCGACCCTAGCATCTATGAATCTATGAATAAGTAAAAGGCTTTATAAGATTACTCATTATCAAATCCCTAAAGCTATGAAGTCACCCTGATCTTGTTTTTATGCCTCATCCCACAATAAGTGCAACAGGAACATTATGAAATCATTGTCCTGTAAATCTAACACAGAAAAGTGCAAGACATCCCCTTTATAGCTCTATGCATAATATTCATATTTCCTCTTTTCTGATCATGTTCATATATTTCATACAATAAACTTCAGTAAGACAACAAGCAAAGAAAGGGACATCGAGATCAGATTGTCTATAAATTGCATGTACTGGGGTACTGTACGATGTATGTCAAAGGGATCCCAGATACCTTTAATGGGTTTTGGTGGTATCAATTGCTTGTCTTGTTCTTTAAAATATGTTTTAATGAGTCAAATGTATTCACATAATTTCTGTAATGGTATTTAATTGTGTAATTAGTGTAAAGACATGTAATCATGTAATTAGGCTGTGTAATTACAATATATAATAATATTATCCTGTTGTACAAATCCCTTTTAAATGCTGGGAAAAAAACCCATGCATACAGCTTTATACACATACACTTGCAAAGCCCAGAATGTGTGTAACTATATCTTTATATTTGAACACAGACTCAGTTTTTACTGCCAAATTATTAAACTCTGGATATAAGAATTTATATAAGCCATTAAAGTTGGCAGTTGTGACTCTGAACAGTCCCAGGAAGCAGATCCTTTGAATTAGATCATGCTAACTGTAAATAATTGTACTCAGGGCATGTCTAAAGTTAGACGCTCAGAAAAGTTGTCAAGTCAACCAGGAGTGTGAATTTAAAGTGCATTAAACCTCTGTTCTCTGATTCTAATGTATCATCGTCTTTCTGTTAATTTAGTTTCACTTTCCCAAGTGTCCCTGTGTCAATATGCCCTTAGAGCAGAGCTGCTCTGAGGAAGACTAATGGCAACAGAATCCACTGTGTCATTTCAGTCAAGGCCTTATTCCACATACTTCATACGCCCATACCCCATCCCAATGCCATTAGTAGTTGTTGGGGTGTGCAGGGCCAGATTAACCCTTTAGTGGGCCCTAGGCAAACAAACTGGTGGGCCCCGGGCTGGTCGAGACTCCCCCTCCCCACCCCAGCACTGCGGCCCACAGGGAGCAGGGCTCAGAGCCTCCGTGAGGAAGCAGCTGCCGTGGTGTCGAGGCCAGCTGGAAGAGAGGAGAAGGGAGGCAGTTGGGGCCATTTGTGTCACCACTGCGGAGAGAAGGAGTGAGGCCCCCCACAGCTTGGGGCCCTAGGCATATGTCTAGTTTGCCTATGCATTAATCCGGCTGTGGGAATATGAGGAGCGTTGCTTGACGTATGGTGTTTCCCATGAGAGGAGCCCATTGCAATTCCATTTTGCCTGCTACCAAAGTGAGTCATGAAATATTTTTGTAACATAATATTTCACAAAATTAACAAAACAAACAAAAAAACCACAGAAACTGGAAATCAGTAACTATGGATTCTTTGAAGAAGCCAGCTCAAGTTGTCAGTGCTCATTTGCATTTTCTCCTTGAACAAGAAATGGTTAATTCCAACACCACCCAATATCATGGGTTTGCATACTAAACATTCCTTGCTTTCAGCTGTGGGGACTGCGTGGTACCTGTTACTCTTATTGTACATAATTAATGAGCAGTTTGCAAACTATTATCGCATCTTTGATAGTTGACTGACATGTTAATTATGGCTTATTTTGATTTTGCAGAGGCATGACCCAGTTTCATTCCCACTTCAAATGTTCCATAGATTCAGTGGCATATTAACTATACCCTTTAATACAAACAGCTGTAAATATTGGAAGGACTCTCAGGTTTTGTGTATGCTCAGCTACCTCTGGTGGCAGACAGCAAACACCACTGCCAAGAGTGCATGCACCCACACTATCAGCTGTGCTACAAGAGGGCAAGTGCACCCTGGGAAAGGACACAGCAGCCAGCAGAAGGCAGAGCAGTGTCTATACATACCTTCAGCCATCTGCCAAGTGGCAAGAGAAGCCATTTGGCTCAGCAGAGGTAGGGTAACCCTGCAGGCAGAGGGGAGGGCTCTGCTACTGTAGAGGGACTTGCCATGTGAATGCACTCCGAAGGTTGCTGGCAGAACTAGAGTTCTGCTGGACAGACTTTGTGATATAGGCTAAGTCACAGCATAGCCCATGGAGATAATCCCATTTATAATTTTAAGTCTAGTGGGCCACATTCATCCACTTGGGCAGCCATTGGGGATCTAAAATACCATAATTCAGATTGATAGTGTTTTTTACCCTCTTTGCATTGATATAAAAGGCTACATATGGCGCAGGACAACAGTGGGTGTGTCTACACATTCATTAACTGTGCATTTAGTTTAGTATTTGCTTAATAAAGTACTAAATGAATGCGCAGTAACTGGTTACTGCACATGTAGCATGCTTACCTTTCAGAGCTTGGGTTGAGTCCCAGGCTTGAGATTTTGCTGTTTTGATTGGTGAAGCCCATCCACCAATCAGGAGGCAGCAAGAGAAATGAAGTCACGGCCCTTTCCTGAGGGGAGGGGGTGAGGAGCCCCTCCTTGACCTGACTGAAGACTGCAACACTGCCAGGTCCAGAAGACTTCAGGGGTGGAGTCTTGGAGAGTATAAAGGGAGCTGCATGCCCAGCACAAGGGGGATGTGTTGGGGACAGAGATGAGAGAAGAGCAGGGCTTAGAAGAGCTGCTCAGCAGGGTGAAGCAGCAGCCTGGAAGAGCCCCTGAAAACTTCTGTTGGCAGGGAGGTGCGGACAGCTCCAGCGGTTAGGCTCTCAGAGTGCAGCACAGTGTCCAGACCCTGGGAGCTGCATGAAGTGGCTTGGGTCTGCAACCTTTGGCATACGGCCAGACACACAGTGCATAGGTTGGATCTTTGGAGCCGCTTGGGCGGCTCAGGTGTCCAACCTCCACACAAGGCCAGGAGCTCGGTGCAGGAGGCGCTGCATGGAAGATGAGAGACCCTGGGAGCCGCTTGAGGCGGCTCAGGTCTACAGCTGCTGGCACGGGGTAGCAGCTCAGTGCAGACGACGTTGCACAGAGGGTCTGGGACCAAACTGAGCCCCGGTGCTGCATAAGGCTGCCTGGGCCTCCAATCCCTAGCACAAGGCAAAGTGCCCGCTACACACAGCAGTGCATGTGGCCCTAAGCTGGGCTGGAGGCAGCAGTCTGTCCCCGGTGCGGAACAGAGTTCGACCTGGAGATCAGGAGGCAACCCTCTGGGACTGTGGAGTAGTAAGTAACCCTGGAAAGAGGGTCCCCACAGGCGAGGGACCCCCAGAGTTTTGAAGGGGCACCACGTGGGCCACTCCTGGGTGATAGGCGGGGCTTAGGAGTCTTTGGTGTTTCCCTCTCCTTTTCTTTCCCCCACCTCCTTTCCTGTAGTGCTACCTTGGAAGTGGGGCCCCTGCCCTGGAGGGCACCCACGTAGTCTAAGGATTGCTTGTTATATTTGTAGACTGTGCCTTATACTTTATGTGAATAAATTGAAGCAATAGTTCGTATATTAATAGAGTTATAAGATTGCCCGATCAATATCCTTTGTTGTTGGTTGTTCTATTGTTCATTTGTATTTTTGAATAATAAGTGTGTGTGTGTGTGTGTGTGTGTGTACACACACACACACACATACACACATGCACACACACATATATGGAATAGGGTTTATTGTTTTGTAAATTTGTACATATACATAATCTATGTCCTTACCCTTTAATGGTTTTGTTGTAATAATACATTTGTATATAGTTCAGTAATTGATTGACTGGGCCTGACTCTATAGGGGACAGAGGCGGCCACTGGGCTGCTGTGTCCTTCCACAGCACACTGACCTGCCAATAATTCCCTCAGTTGGAGAGGGGAGTACAAACCCGTGTACACCTGGGCTATGCGTAGTAGCACCAGCACATGGTTATTTTGTGATGCTTGCTGCGTATTAGCATAATTACACTGTGCAGTAGGCTATTAGCATGGTTTTTCATTGCCACATTATTGCGCAGTTTATTAAGCTAATGTGTAGTAAGCATCTTGTGCAGACATGCCCACTGAGCCTAGTCCATTACTCCCTATCGTTCATACAGAATTACATCTATAGGTAAAAGACAGTTTTATAAAGACTAGCAAATCTCTGTATTTTATCTTGTTTCAGTAAAAAAAAAACAACCTAGCAGTAATCTGGGCTGCCTGTACCCTTTCTCATAAATATATGCTTGGAGAAGCCCCCACCTGACTTTATTCAAAGATCAAGCAATGCTGTAGTAACTTCTTTAGCCCTTGTCAAAGCTGAATCAGAGTTGAAAGGAAGATACAATTCATCTGCTCAGCATATGGAGCAACACTACAGGCTACCCTGGATAGTGTGAAGGAAGCCAGTAAAGGCCACCATATGCAAAATGGATCCATTATCCCCTTGGGTCCAGAAAGTCTGATGAAAGAGAGGAATTTACTACTGCTAGAGGTTGTCCGTGCTTTCTGTAAGCACTGATGATAGTCCAGTCCAGGCTCAAGAAATCACTCGGAAATAGCACTGAAAAAACTGAAGTCTAAAGCAATTCTTTAGTTAAGGTCATTGAGAAGGTAATAACAGGAAAACAACAATATTCAACTCCTTCAGTGTTTGGTGTCTCTCCCAGTAATGTTTCAAAAGTGGGAATGCTATGGTTGGATAGCCCTTCATTACAACATGCAATGGCTGAGCAATCATACTACTGTCACTGCAATTTAAAATACCTAGAACTAAAAGATCTATTGTTTTTTACATTTTATATAATGCTCAGATATTACAGGGAAGGACATGAAAGGAATGCATATAAACATCCTAAATACAGTTATAATTCAATATACGCATATTAGTTCAGCAAACCAAATTCCTACTTTTATTTATTTACAAGTCTGTAAGACACCAATCCTAAAAGCCTTCACTCTTGTCTTGCTAGTTTGAAATGATAAAGGTTCAGATGAAAACAAGTATTTCCAGACACTGGCTTTGATTAGATTGCAACACAACTCAAACTATTTTTGTTACATAAGAAAATAAAGACTGAAAATACATATTAAAGTACTTGCTTAGCCTCTTAGCACATTGATTTTCAAGCGCTACTAAAATGTTAGTTATGTAGACAACCCATAATGAAGTCTAGGTAAATAAATTCTGATGGAATGCTATTAGTGCAAAATGCTTATCCATCTGCCAGTGAAGAATCATAACTATCAAGGCTGTAAACACCTTTAGATTGATCAGCCTGTGATTTTTTAAGAGCATATCTTAAAGCTGGCAATACATCTCCTTTATTGTGACGTTCTGCTAATAACTGAAAGACCTCTATTCTGAAGATAAAGCAGATTTTCATGGCTCTGGACAAAACAACATACAGACTACCAGGGAAGTAGTAGGTGCTGGCAAAAATGTTCATTTTAGGCTTCAGCTCTGATCAATATAGGGGCAGGAATGGCTGTCATGATGAAGAAAGCTACTTTTCTGTCCTGCCAAGTAGCCTCTCTTGCTCTCTCAGAATGAAGCAGTGGCAACCACAGTCCTTGGTAGCTAGAGTAACGAGAACGTTTCAGAGTGCATACATTATTCTATGATTTTAGTCCTTTCATTTGTTTGTCAATCATCTGCTAATAGAATCTGATTTTTATGCAATTGGTTGCTACTTGCAACCTACATCATTGGTTGTGCATGTGCTATTCTTTAGAGGGTCCAGAGAAGGGCCACTCGTATGGTTAAGGGCTTGCAGGCCAAGCCCTACGAGGAGAGACTAGAGAAACTGGACCTTTTTAGCCTCCGCAAGAGAAGGTTGAGAGGCGACCTTGTGGCTGCCTATAAGTTCATCACGGGGGCACAGAAGGGAATTGGTGAGGTTTTATTCACCAAGGCACCCCCGGGGGTTACAAGAAATAATGGCCACAAGCTAGCAGAGAGCAGATTTAGACTGGACATTAGGAAGAACTTCTTCACAGTTCGAGTGGCCAAGGTCTGGAACGGGCTCCCAAGGGAGGTGGTGCTCTCCCCTACCCTGGGGGTCTCAAGAGGAGGTTAGATAGGCATCTAGCTGGGGTCATCTAACCCCAGCACACTTTCCTGCCTATGCAGGGGGTTGGACTCGATGATCTATTGAGGTCCCTTCCGACCCTAACATCTATGAATTCTCATTGCCTCCATCTTCTGTTAGCTGCTATTCATTACTTGTTTTGTGTGATTGATCCCTAAATCACCTGGTGCTATTTCTGCTTCTCAACTGAGTGAATGAAATTTTAACAACCAGGAGAAAAATCAAATATTCCTGAATGGCCACATGAAACCATGAAGCACAGACCTCTGGGCCAAAGTTTTGCAAGACACACATTCCTAAACATCTCTGCATCAGAACTTCACTTTGGTGAATGTTCGCAGCAAACAAATGAAGGCAGATTCAAAATTCATGGGTTTTGCTTGGAGAAATGTTGGCCAACACTCTTTGCAGTATTCCCCACCTCTGCCAGCCACAGTTGCTGCACATGCAACATTTCTTTTTGCCATTATTGAACTCAATAGGCAGCGTGTAGCAGGGTTCAGGGTTAATTAGCTACACACTGTCTTTCACTAATTGTTTACAGCCTTTTTACTGTCTTTATTCCACCAGAGCAAACTCCTTCCTGGCAGGACACCCTCAATGTAAACACTGGACACTATAAAGTACGTATATTGTCAGTTCACCCTGTCAGTTCACTCCTGCAATATCCACAGTCCCTTGAGATGCTCAGAGTTTCAGGATGAATCTCAGGATAAAAGTACCTGAGATGTGGTCCCTGAGCTCCACCATGAGCTGATCCACTGGCTCTCTCCCTCTTAGCCCTCCACTCTCAGGCTCTCAGCTCTTGGACTCCCAGCTTCCAGCTCTCAGCTCCCTGTGGTGTGCCTGTCTGTAGCTCCTCTCCCTATGAGCCTAATTCTCTCTTTCTGGTAGTCAGTCTCCCTGCTTCCAGGCTGCAACTCTCCTTGTCCCTGGCTGTGAGCTGCCTGCACATCCCTGCTCGAGGTGTGTGGGCAGCGGATTGCAGATCTGCCCTGGCTCCAGACCACACTGTTATTGCCACAAGATCCCAGCCCGGAAGCAGCTCCCCACCCAGCCGTGCACCCTGCCAGCACTGCTGGGGCTGCTCTCCATAATCCTGGCCCCGTGCTGTCATGGCGCCACCACTCCTGGGGTCTCCATGGAAACCAGCCTTAGCAATGTGGGCAGGGGCTGCTGGGAAATGGAGTCTGCTACGGGCCCAATTCGGCCCTCAGGCTGGACTTTGCCCACCCCTGATCTAGAGGATGACAAACATTTTTGATAGTTGTTCTTATAAGTTACTTATAATATGTGCTTCTATTATGCCTCCTGAAGTATAAATATAATATCTCCACAATAGGTGCCTTAGACAGAGGTAAGTATCAATAATGTCTCCATTTTGTGGATGGGAAAACTGAGGCACAGAACAGGGAAGTATCTTGTCTGAGGTCATAGAGCCAGGGAGGAGAGGTTCTGATCCCACCGTCTTACTGTATGACAACTCTCTACGCAAAACTACAACCAGCAAGAGATTCCAAACTGCTACTGTGCCACTTCTACTCTAGTGGGCAAGATATCACCAACGTTGTGTCCATCTTCAATTTAGGCTAGCTTTATCATTTCTACATGAGACAAAATGAATGCATTTTCATTTTAGAATAAATATAAATATAGACTTCCATTTTCAGTTTTAGATATTTAGTTGCCCTATCTGCAGGATCCTATATGACTTTTTTTCCATTTCTACAGTCAACTGCACCCTTCCTTACATGGCATTTCTTTGGGTTGCATAAGACAGGCAGAGGAATGCTGGCGAGAGACAGACACAGAGAGTACCAGGGCGCTCCTTGCTCATTAGGAGCACAGTCTCTACTGAAGAGGGAGACCAGACAAGAGAAATGAAGTCATGTCTTTCACAGCGATTACTCCCTGGGAAGCCTTCTGGCTAAATTCATTGTCTCATTGAGCTCAGGGGGTTGCACCCACAAGAAGCAGCACTTTTGAATTTGCCTAATGTAGTAAGGTTACTTTTGGATTTCTGGATATAGCTAACTGCTAAAGACTGACTACAAATCATAAAAATACTCACCCTCACAAGTACTTAAATGAACAAACTCTGGTACACTGTGCACAAAGGCCAGTGCCATTTGCTACTCTCTTTCTGCTAGCTTTTGAGTTTAGCAGTTGCGTTCTGTCAGGATTATAAATCTAGCCAGTTGCACAATACAGCATAAATAGCTTTTTACAATAGGAGAAGTAAGTACACTATAAACAGAAATCTGCCCATTGTAAACAGGAACAGAGTTAATTAGAGCAAAGGCTACTGGGCTTGTTTCTAATCTCATTTACACCAATGGTAAGATTAATTTAATTGCAGTTAATGGAGATACATTTGTGACAACCAGTGAGAGAGAGACACATACTGTTCATGTTTTGGGAATAAAATACAATTACTATAGGAAAGAAATCATTTAAATGTTACATTGAGCAGTGGGTTTCCATTGTAAAGGTAAGAATTTTGTACTTTGTTTCAGCCACAGGTGAAATTGGTCTTGAGGGCTTTCCTGCAACTGAGCAGGACACTTATTCAGCTCACAAAACTACTAAACATGTCATCACCACATACTGTGTAAGTGGGTTGGGAAAAAGATTAACATGTAAAAAGTACTAAGGGCAGCATTCAGGTGCATTTGCCACTCTGTATGACAGACCTTATTCATGGCTTTCCAGCACAATGTCCACTTGAGTTAATATTAATGTTCCTTGCTTTTATCCCAGATTTTTCCCAATTGTAACAAAAGACATATTGCAATGCCAAGATTGCTGAGTTTTCTGGAATTGCTCTTCTTCAGAGCATTTTTTTCTGAACAATCATAACATTCCCACACAAGAAACTAAAAGAATAGTTATTTTCCTTTTAAGAGAAAACAACTCCATGACTTTATGAAAGGTATTGTGTTGACAGGATTAGAGAATAAAGCAACCTGTTTATCCACAGAACAATTATAGCACGGACAGTGAGAGAAGAAGGTTAGTCGGACTGCCCCTATTAATGTATTTCAGATCTGTTATAGTGGGGCTGCCTCTAGGGTAAGATGGTAAATTTGTCTCTAAAATGATTTAATTCATTACTTACTGTCCACCAACAGTATTTAATATGCATATATTTTCTGGATGATCCTCTCACATAGAATAATAGAATTATACAAAATTAGGGTTGGACGGGACCTCAGGAAATCATAGGAAAGTGAAGAATAGAGGGGAATAAATAATTTCCCTCAATCTGTTGGCAATGCTTCTACTAATGCAGCCCAGTATACTGCTAGCCTTCTTTGCAACAAGGGCACACTGCCGGCTCATATTCAGCTTCTTGTTCACTGTAACCCCCAGGTCCTTTTCTGCAGCGCTGCTGCTTAGCCAGTGGGTCCCCAGCCTGTAGCAGTGCACACAGTTGTTCTGTCCTAAGTGCAGGACTTTGCACTTCTCCTTATTGAAACTTATGACATTTCTTTTGGTCTAATTCTTCAGTTTGTCAAGCTCTTTGAATTCTCACCCTACCCTCCAGCCTATCTACTACTCCCCGCAGCTTGCTATCAATCTTCAAACTTGCTGAGGGTGCACTGCATCCCATCCTCCATGTTGTTGATGAAGATATTGAACAAAACTGGACGCACGACTTACCCCTGGGGCACTCCACTTCATACCAGCTGCCAACCAGACATTGAGCCATTGATTACTACTCTCTGGGCATGTCTATACGAGACGCTAACTGAACAGTAGCTTAATAATACCGTGCAGAAGTATGTAATGGCACAAACAGTACTAATACACTACTGCACAGTATTATTTAGCTACTGTGCTGTAGTGTCACTAAAAAGGTAGTCAGTGGCACTACTGTGCAGTAACTCAGACTACTGTGCATTTATTTAGTACTTTATTATACAAGTATTAAATTAAGTGTGCGGTAACCACTGAGCCTTAATGAACACGTAGACATGCCCTTTAAGCCTGATAATCCAGCCAGTTTCCTATCCACCTTACAGTTCTCTAATCCAAAACCATACTTCCTTAGCTTGCTTGCGAGAATGTTGTGGGAGACCATATCAGGCCGCGTCCACATGACTGTGGATGTTTGGTTCCCCAGGGACAACTAGACAACTAGCAGCAGCATACCCTGTCCCTGCGGAACATCTGTGCATGTGGCAAGTTAGCCTGGGTGGCCCCAGCATACTTACCTGGGGTCCTGGGGCCTCCTGGGACTGCAGCAGCAGTGATCCTACTGCTTGGAGCCTGGCTGGCAACTGGAGCATGGCTCCAGCTGGCCAGGCTCCACTTTTGGACAGCGTGTGCTATCCCCACATACACTGCCTCCCCCCCACTTTTTTTTGCATGTTTTTTTTTTGACCCCGGGATCACCTGGTGTCAAAAAATCCCCCAGTGCGGAGAACACCTAAATGTGCAGTATATGGTGCCACGGATGTGACTGTAATGGCACATACTGCATGGCTGTGCTTATCTGGATGCAGCCTCAAAAGCCTTGCTAAAGTCAAGGGTGTAGGTTGTAGCCGCGTTGGTCTAACGACATAGGCAGACAAGGTTGGTCTAATAAAAGATATCAAATTCCCCCAAGGAACCTTGTCTTGCTAAAGTCAAGGTATTTCACATCCACTGCTCTCCCCACACCCACAGAGCCAGTCATCTCATCAGAGAAGGCAATCAGGTTGGTCAGGTATGACTTGCCCTTGGTGAATCCATGCAGACTGTTCCTAATCGCCTTCTCCTCCTCCAAGTGTTTAGAAATAGATACTTTGAGGACTTGCTCCATGATTTTTCCAGGGGAAAAAATAGAGGAATCTCTGACTTCATTGGGATGGGCTGTGGCTAATTAAAGTTGTCCAAATAAACTGCCCAAGTCAATATTGTACATGTTTTTCTCCTAAGCATGCAAATAGGATGGGGAATACATAGGGAGGCATGAACCCCAGTAGTTTTGGGTAGGTTCAGCCTGTAATTGGCAGTTGAGGATTAGTCATTTTAACTGTGTTCATCCATCTCTAGATATCTGTTTTACAGAAGATGCCCTGTAGCCATGCCAGCGGTTGAAATGACAGTAGCACCAATGTAGTTTATTATCGGACATGGAATTGAACGCTGATTTCACTTTGCAACCTTACATGGAACAGGGAACTCATTCTCTGGAGTACAGACTGCCTGCACTAAGGTGACAGAGGTCTTCTCAGCCAGCACTGTAAAGAAGGACTAACATAGATGACCTGGCATCTTTATAGTTACAGATTTGATAAAAAACCTTGCTCATGTCTATAATGGCAAGTATTCCTTGGTAATAGGGTTGAACCAATAATGTTGGGTTTTATTTTGCTTTGGTAGCTGAAATGGACTGAACCAGAATTTTTTCAGGATTTTTGGCAAAATAAAAACAAAGCAAAATATTGGGCCTACCAATATTTAATTTGACCCCAAATGAAGGGATTGTTTTATTTTTTGAGTTATTTAACCTTTTCTCGAATCTTTTTTGTTTTAATGTTGGTAAATCATTAAATGAAAAATGCCATTTTGAAGGGAAATTTAAAAAGATAGGATTAAAACTTGTTCAGCTACAATGATTGAATTTTTTTAAATGAAACATTTAAATGTGCATATTTTGCCTTATTTTCTTGATGGAAACTAGTTACCAAATTCAACCTGAATTCCCAGATGGCATTTTGGCCCCCTCAAACTCCATTTTTCACTGAATGTACTATTTATTGAAGAAAATCACCCAATTCTACTTGGTGCTATAATGAGGCGTAGGCAAACATATATATCTTTGAGGTCAGGCACTCTAAAATTATCTTGAGTACTTAATAGGGCATTGCAAAGATGGAATTTATATTCACAACCTGAATCTGCCAACAAATTTGTTGAATCTTTTCATAGCCAGATCTGGACAAAGTCCATCTGTTTCCCTAGAAATAAGAAAACATTAGGAACAGAAACTCCATCCTTGATGCAGCTTTGGGAGAACACTGACATAGCTCACTAACCTGGGCAATGGTGCAGATCTAATTAATGGGCTGTGTGGCTGGGCACCTTTTATCATCTCAGAATATTTGGTGCAATGAACAGCCCTGCACAAAGCTCCAGCAGTGCTGTTGGCACACACTCACTCAAGACTGGTGATTTAGTCTGACAATATTCAGAGGAAAACCAGCCAGTCTCTTTGCATCATTTTCAACAGGGATATCTCGGAGTTGTTCTACGTAGAAGACTAATGTATTTTTTCCTGTTAAAACGTGTATGTTTGTGAAAAAAGAGGGAGGACAAATAGGGAAATACTAGTTGTAAGACCAAAAAACATTTTCTTTGATGACCAAATGACAATTTCAGGGAGACGATTACCTTTATTATTTTTTGCTCTTGCAGCCTACACGTTTCTGATGCATACAAAACCCAAACCACTTTTAGTACAACTGACTCTATATTCTTTACCTTTTCTCTGCTTCTCTCTCTTTCTCTCCCACAGATCAATTCTCCATACAATACCCATTCCCAGCAGTGGCTGCTTTCAGCATCTCTCAGCAGAATCTTTAAAGCTCCCCTTCCAGCAACATGTGAGTGCAGCAATGAAAACGTATGGTTTTAATACTTACAACTAGAGAATAATATATAAAGATGCACAGTTCCATAACAATTTCTATAACTAAATCTCTATCTGCTTTCCTAATGTCAAATGGGATGTTGGAAAAAACATCTTTTTCCTATCTCCTGCAATGTACAGTACCTGCTATGTCTGTATTAAAGGTAGATTAGGGCTGAACAAAGGTCAAATCTATCAAAAGCTTGCCTTCACCCTACCAACATTTTTGAGGACAAGGTCCTTCCTAGCTGATCCATGAATAGATTCTGATTTTTTACTTTTTCCATCCAAGATTCCAGTCTTCCTTTTCCATCCCAGACTCACGAATTCTACTCTATCTTTCTCTTCTCACTTCCTTGTATCAATATGACCCTGACTAGATGCTTTCCATTGGCTTCTCTCCACATATTTTTTGATTTCCCCCACTCAAACAGCCCATTCTAATTATCTCAGGGGTGGCCAATTACTTCAGCTGGTGGACCACTTAATGAGTTTTGGTGAGCTATCAAGGGCCACACATGTACAATATTTCAAAATATATAATTTTAACAAGTTATAGATAAAAACAAATCATATACTAAAAATCAAACATCTACTATAACATATTTTAATTTTATTTAAAAAAGATTTTTGTCTTGATTTATTTTTTTTTGAGTAGCATATATACTACTTATACAGTGTGTGTTGAGGAGGTGTGGAAGTGTGTGTGTGTGTGTGGGGAGTGGGAGGTGGGTGTGTGGGGAGTGGGAGGTGGGTGTGTGGGTGTTTGTGGGGAGGGGTTTGGGGTATGTGTGGGGTGGATGTGCACGTGTGTGCGTGTGTGGGGGGGGGTCCTGCCCATGCACTAGGACCCAGGAGCTGGCCAGGGGTGGGAGGAGAGAGGGGCCAGAAGGCGCATATAGCAGAGCTCACCTGGATCACTAAAGGGTGCAGTGCAGCTACAGGTACAGGTGCAGTCCTTCCCCTCCCACTATCCGGCCCATGGCTGCTTCTGTAGTGTTCTGTATGGAGCTGAGCTCTGCCTGCTCCCACTCGAGGCAGCCCACACCATGCTGCCATCTGCACTGCCCTGTGCCCACCGATGGTACTCCCCTATCTTCCCCAAGGCCAGGTAGAGAAGTCCCCATTGTTCTCTCTTCCTCTGGCATAAAATTGAATCCATATAGCTTTCCACAAGTATGGCCCATATTCTACATATCTACCCTTATTCTGCCCGATTACAGAAAGTTTTCTTAGCTTTGAGGCTTGGCCCATATTAGATAAAGAGGGCACTTGTACACATGACAGAACTGGCCTTTAAAGTGGTTTAATTGACGTTTTCTACTGCTTTAATGGCGTCACTGTTTACACCTGCAGTGGTGTATTTTGTTTTAATTTCGTCACGCTGTACACATGCAGCAGTGTATATTCCTTTAAATGACTTTGTTATGCAGCGAAGTAAAACACATTCAATGTATTTTAGTTTGCCACGTAACAAAATGCAATGGTGCACAGGGTGCTGGAAGCCCAGGTGTGCTCGGGGAAGCTTGGGCTTGGTGGGCTTCCAGTGCCCCATTGACCGTGCCGGCCACCTTCTCCAGCTGCCAGCACACCCAGTTGCCCTCCTGCTGCCTTCCTGCACTGCCCCAGGGGCAAGCCAGCCCATTCCTGGGTGGTCCCAGGAGGTGGGAAAGTGGCAGGGATGGTGCACGGGCTGCTGGAAGTCTGCCAAGCCTGAGCTTCCCCAAGCACGCCCGGCCTTCCAGCACCCTGTGCACTGTCGGATCGGGCCAGGTGCTGTCTGTGACCTGGGGCAGCACCCAACCACTAACACCCTGCCTGGGCAGTCCTGGAAGGCACTGCCACCATGGAGAGAAGCACTGTCCCCCCCCAAACTAGGGGCTGCACAAGCCATTGGCAGCTTGCGTGGGGCAGGCTCTACTGACAAAAAAAAAGAAGTGGCAAAGGGTCGGCTTTTATTTTCCCCAGTGGAACCCGCCCATCTTTCCTGCGGGGTACTGCCACCATGGAGGGAAGCACCGGGCCCCACACAGCTCAGGGGCTGCACAACCTGGCAGCAGCTCACACAGGCAAGCTCCACTAAACACCCCCCCCCCCGCAAAAAAGTGGTGAGGGGCCTGATTTTATTCTTTTTTTTTCTCCCAGAGCCTGCCTGCATTTCCTGTGGCCAGAGGGTGAGCTGCTGGCAGGCCCTGAGCTGTGGGGGGACCTGGTCCTTCCCTCCACAGTGGCAATTCTCCCTAGGCAGCTCCTGCCTGTAACACCCTGCCTGGCTGGTTCCAGGGGGTGCCACCACCACAGAGGGAAGCACCAGGGCTCCCTGCAGCTCGGAGGCTACTTGGCCTGGTGGCATCTTGACCTCCAGTCGCAGGAGGCTCCAGGAGGAAAAAAACCAATCAGGCCACTTGCCACTTTTTTCTTTTTTTCCCCTCAGTGGAATTTGCCTGCCACCAGGTCGTGCAGCCTTTGAGCTGTGGGAGGCCCTGGTCCTTCCCTCCATGGTGGCAGTGCCCCCTGGGACCACCCAGGTGGGGTGCTAGCAGGCAGGTGCTGCCCGAGGTGCTCTGGTGTCATGGAGGGAAGGACCAGGGTCCCCTGCAGCTCAGGGTCTGCCGGCGGCTTGCTCCCTGGCTGTGGAAGAGGTGGGCAGGTTCCAGGGAAAAAAAAAAAGGATTGAGCCCCTCACCATTTTTTTTTCTGGTGGAGCCTGTTGTGGCTGGGGAGTGGGGGGTGGCAGGGGGCAGGGGAGACTGATGGTGGCCATCTTCCGTCACAGTGATGGAAGTCCCTAAATTGAAATGGTGGGTTTTTAATCAACACAATTAAACTCAGCAATTAAAAACCCACTGTTTCAATTTAGGGAGAACTAACCCCCAGACAAAACAAGATCATGTGACTAAACCCTCGTCATGTGTACAAGCAGCCAGAGTATACCAGTTTTGGCTTTTGCTGTCATTCTGAGGGTGCTAATACTAGTTCTGTCCCAAAGCATTAAATTGATGAGTGGAAAGTTACATACTGCAATATTTTGATAAATTATTTATTTGAACTTGAAGATAAATTAGGAATCAAATTATGCAGCTGGGGGAGTGGAGAATTAAAGGAAGGCTATTTTTATCTCAAATAAATCAATGTATTCATTGGAGATTGGGGTGAAATCTATCACTAGCAAGTAGCAGACAAATTAAGATCATTATCACAGGGGACTAAATTTCCTAGAAACCCAGAATAAAGATAGCTAGGTACTGGATTAAATCACCTTGTTAAATTCAGTAGAATTTGGGTGTTGTGGCGGAGAGGAAATGCAAAGGGATGCTTATACTTTTTAAAGGATGATAAATCAAGTGATTGTAAATTAATTTCTGGGTGTACTGCAAAGCTCTGAAACTATGCATCAGCTCTAACAATGTATTTATACCATGCCCGTCAATGTGGTAAACCTAATCTGGGTACATCCCATTTTGTCCCATGTATTTGTATATGTCCAGCTTTTCTAAATAGTCCCTAACCTGTTCTTTCACCACTGATGGCTGCTCACCTCCTCCCCAAACTGTGCTGCCAGGTGCAATAGTCTGGGAGCTGTCCTTGCCTGTGAAGACTGAGGCAAAAGAGGCATTGAACACTTTGGCCTTTTTTGCATCCTCTGTCACAAGGTTGTCTCCCCCATTCAGTAATGGACCCACATTTTCCCTGATCCTCCTCTTGCTACCAACATACTTGTAGAAACCCTTCTTGTTACCCTTCACATCCTTGGCTAGCTGCAACTCCAACTGTGCTTTGGCCTTCCTGACTTCATCCCCGCATGACCGAGCAATGCTCTTATATTCTTCCCTAGTTATTTGTTCAAGTTTCCACTTCTTATAAGCTTTCTTTTTTGTGATTTAGTTGACTGAAGAGTTCACTGCTAAGCCAAGCTGTTCCTCTGCCATACTTGCTAGTCTTCCTGCGCATCGGGATGGTTTGTTCCTGCACTCTCAGTAAGGCTTCTTTCAAGTACAGCCAGCTCTCCTGGACTCCTCTCCCCCATAGGCTAGATTTCCAAAGGATCCTGCCCATGAGTTCCCTGAGCAAGTCAAAGTCTGCTTTTGTGAAGTCCAGGGTCCTTATTCTGCTGCTCTCCATCCTTTTCTTCAGAATCCTGAACTCAATCATCTTGTAGTCACTGCTGACCAAGTTGCAATCCACTACTACATGCCTCACCAATTCTTTCCTGTTTGGGAGCAGCAGGTCAAGAAGAGCATGGCCCCAATTGGCTGCTCCAGCACTTGCATCAGGAAGGTGTCTCTAACACTTTCCAAAAACTTCCTGGGTTTCCTGTGCACTGCTGTATTGCCCTCCTACCAGATGTCAGGGTGTTCCAAGTCCCCCATGAGAACCAGGGCCTGTGATGGGGAAACCTTTGCTAGCTGTTTGAAGAAAGCCTCATCCACCACTTCCTCGTGGTCTGGTGGTTTATAGCAGACCCCCACCATGACATCACCCTTGTTGCTGTTCCCTCTGACCCTAACCCAGAGACTCTGAACAGGCCCATCTCTAGTTTCATACTGGAGTTCTGAGCAATCATATGACTCTGTGACATAAAGTGCAGCTCTTCCTCCTCTTTTCCCCTGCCTGTCCTTCCTGAACAGTTTGTACTGTCACGGATGGGTATGCCAGTCATGCGAGCTCCCACCAAGTCTCTGTTATTCCGATTACATCATAGTTCCATGATTGAGCAAGGACTTCCAGTTCTTCTTGCTTGTTTTCCAGACTCTGTGCATTTGTGTACAGGCATCTGAGGTAACTAGTTGATTGCCCCAATTTCTTAGGAAGTATGAGAGCACCTCCCCTGTTTCCCCCTCCTGCTTGCTCTTCCTCCAGGTCTCCCACTTCCCCACTTAACATAGGGCTTTGGTCTCCATCCCCCAGCAAACCTAGTTTAAAGCCCCCCCCTCACTAGGTTAGCAAGCCAGTCTGTGAAGACGCTCTTTCCTGTCTTTGTCAGGTGGATCCATCTCTTCCCAGCAATCCTTCTCCTTGGAAGAACGCTGCATGGTAGAAAAAGTCAAATCCCTGCTGGTGACACCACCTGCACAGCTAGGTATTGATGTGCAGGATGCACATGCTTCTGCCTGGGCCCTTTCCCTTGACTGGAAGGAAAAACAAGAACACAACTTGAGCCCCAGACCCCCTCAGCCTTGCACTCAGAGCCCTGTAGCCACTTTTGATATGCTCAGGGTCTCCCCTGGTACTATCTTTGGTGATGACATGGATAAGCAGCATGGGGTAGTAGTCAGAGGGCTGGATGAACCTCAGTAGTCCCTCTGTGACATCTCAGATCTGGGCTCCAGGCAAGCAGCAGACCTCCCAAGACAACAGGTCAGGTTGGCAGATGGGAGTCTCCTACCACCACCACCCATCATTTCTTCGCCTTGGCTGCCTCAATCCTTCCCACCTTGGGGAGGCCTGGCCTGTACTCCTCCACCAATGGAAAATGTTCCTCCCTCTCTATTGAATATCTGTTCTCCAAATGAACCACTGCAGGTGGAGGTAAAGATCTCTGCTTGCTGCCAAAAGTCACAATTCTCCAGCTTCCACCCTTTTGGGCGTCCACGTCATCTCTCTTCTCCAGTGCTGCCTCTGGCATTTCTTCCTCCACAGGCTGGGAGGTCTCCTCCAGCATCAAATCGATTAACTCCTCATGGCAGAGGATGCTTTGGAGCCCCACCACCTCCTCCTGTAGTTCTCTTGCCTGTTCCCTGAGAGACACCACTAGGAGGTACCACTCACACCGCAGGCACTCCCTGACCTGGCCGTCACTGGAAGGAATCTGCAAGCCGCAGTCGCTGCAGTGCCAAACCTGGACCCGGGTGGAAGCTTCGATTGTGAGCGGTCCTGCCTGGACAGAAACCTTACAGGTGCAAGCAGAGGCAATGGCAGTGGCTCTGGCATTGCGACATCCTTCAGCCATTTCTCTGGGTATCTTAATCTGCTTTCTCTCTCTTACTGCTCTTTTAAGCACATCTTCCCAAATGAACTTGCTTGGAAGCTGGCCTGTTTATTGCTCGTTGGCCCCAAAGGGTTCTTTTTTCCCTGCTTACTCATGCCAAGCTGAAAGGTTTGTCCCTCGGGGTGGGGCGGGGAAGTGGGCACCAACTTGCCAGCGAACCGTCTGCAAACTACTTATTTTGTTTGCAGCCCATTTGCTGGCTCCCTGGTTGCCTGGGAGGTCTCCTTTTATACCCTGCTGGGCCTGGACTGGCTCTGCCCCCTTGTTTATTCCCTATACTTCTCACATTTGTATATATGCATTAGATATATTTTGCATTTTGACCCTCTTACTTTCTTTTTGTATCACTTGTTGCAGTCCTGTAGCTCTCTGGGCTTCTCCCAGAGTTGAGTTGCCTCCAAGTCCCTTCCCCTCTGGACTGCAAGCTTTGTTGCTGGAGGGTTTTGAACACCAGCCACTGTGGAACCTAGCTCTTAATGCCACATTTTTCTAAAGAGCCCTGAGGGTGCCAAAGCTATTGGCCACCCTATGTTAGACATCTGTGACCTGAGTTTCAGGGGTTCTGACTGATAACTGCATTTAAAGGGAATGGGAGCTGCATATGTTTAGCACCTAGAATGACATGCCATTTTACAAATTTAGATATATGTTTCCATCGTCCATTCATCCTCAGCTTTTGTGCTGAGATTCCTAATAAGGATGGTACTTGTGTTACAGAAATCTGTTCCCTACTAGGTTGTTCTGCCTATTTCAGTCATCTTACATTTTCAATTTACATCAAATCTGGGCAAATTTGAAACACTGACTGAATTATGAAAGGCTCCATCTACTGTTACTATGTCAGCACTAACCAGTTCACAATTTTCCAAAATAGCTGTCCTGGATGATGAAACCGCTACACTCTCTTTGCTTTTAAAATGGAAATGCTGAATGCAGAGGGCTTGGATCTGAGTGATAACTCTAACAGCTCTAGCATACTTATTATATGATAGTGTTCACCTTGTTATTTCTCAGCAGGTTAAAAATGGTAGTCCTATTTATAATGCATTGACTTTTAGGACTCAAAGTAGTATTAGACCTATAAGATAATCCATTGGGGAGAATCCCTTTCATTTTTATTACTGGACACAAACATCTGGGTCAGAGGGGAGAGGAACAAGGGTGATGTCATGGTGTTTGCTACAGACCACCAGACCAGGAGGAAGTGGTGGATGATGCTTTCTTCAAACAACTAGTGGAAGTTTCCCGGTCACAAGCCCTGGTTCTCATGGGGGAGTTCAATCACCCTGACATCTGCTGGGAGGGCAATGCAGCAGTGCACAGGCAATCAAGAAGTTTTTGGAGAGTGCTGGGGATAACTTCCTGGTGCAAGTATTGGAGAGGCCAACTAGGGGCCATGCTCTTCTTGACCTGCTGCTCACAAACAAGGAAGACTTGGTGCAGAACATAGAAGTGGATGGCGATTTGGGCAGCAGCAACCATGAGATGATTGAGCTCAGGATCCTGAGGAAAGGAAGGCAGGAGAGTAGCAGAGTAAGGACCCTGGACTTCAGAAAAGCAGACTCAGACTCACTCAGAGAACTGATGGGCAGGATTCCCTGGGAGGCCAATGTGAAGAGAAAGTTGTTCAGGAGATCTAGTAGTATTTTAAAGAAACCTTATTAAGGGCGCAGGAATGAACGAATTGTCACGATGCGCAGGAAGACTAGCAAGTATAACAGAAGACCAGTTTGGCTTAGAAGGGAATCGTTCACTGAGCTAAAATGCAAAAAGGAAGCTTAAAAGAAGTGGAAACGTGGACAAACAGCTAGCGAGGAGTATAAGAGTATTGCATGTAGGGATGAAATCAAGAAGGCCAAAGTGAAATTGATGTTGCAGCTAGCAAGGGACATGACAAGTAACAAGAAGGGTTTCTACAAGTATGTCAGCAACAAAAGGAAGATCAGGGAAAGTGCGGGTCCCTTAATGAATGAGGGAGGCAACCTAGTGACAGGCGATGCAGAAAAGGTGGAAGTGCTTAATGGCTTTTTTACCTCAGTCTTCAGGCACAAGGTCAGCTTCCAGACTACTGCACCAGACAGCACAGTTTTAGGAGATGAGCAACCAACAGCAGTGAAAGAACAGGTTAGGGACTATTTAGAAAAGCTGGATGTGTACAAGTCCATGGGGCCAGACGTGATGCACCTGAGGGTGCTGAGAGAGTTGGCCTATGTGACTGCAGAGCTGCTGGCCATATCTCTGAAAACGTGTGGTGGTTGGGAGAAGTCCTGGATGACTGGAAAAGGGCAAATCTAGTGCTTATCTTTAAGAACGGGAAGAAGGAGGATCCAGGGAATTACAGACCAGTCAGCCTCACCTCAGTCCCTGGAAAAATCATGGAGCAGGCCCTCCAGGAATCCATTTCTAAGCACCTGGAGGAGAAGGTGATTAGGAACAGTCAGCATGGATTCACTAAGGGCAAGTCATGCCTGACCAACCTGATTGCCTTCTATGATGAAATGACTGGCTCTGTGGGTTCAGGGAGAGCAGTGGACATGATATACCTTGCCTTTAGTAAGGTATACTAAAGGCAAGGTATTTTGATACAGTCTTGCACAATATTCTTGTAAGCAATCTAAGGAAGTATGGGTTAGATTAATGGACTTTAAGTTAGATAGAAAACTGACTGGATTGTCAGGCTCTAAGGGTAAGTAATCAATGGCTCAATATCTAGTTTGCAGCTGGTATCAGATGGCGTGCCCCAGGGGTCAGTCTTGAGGCTGGTTTTATTCAATATCTTTATCAATGACCTGGAAGATGTCATAGAGTGCACCCTCAGCAAGTTTGCAGATGACACCAAATAGTGGAGAGTAGTATATATGCTGGAGGGTAGGGCTAGGATTCAGAGTAAGTAATCAATGGCTCAATATCTAGTTTGCAGCTGGTATCAGATGGCGTGCCCCAGGGGTCAGTCTTGAGGCTGGTTTTATTCAATATCTTTATCAATGACCTGGAAGATGTCATAGAGTGCACCCTCAGCAAGTTTGCAGATGACACCAAATAGTGGAGAGTAGTATATATGCTGGAGGGTAGGGCTAGGATTCAGAGAAACCTCAACAAATTGGAGGATTGGACAAAAAGAAATCTCATGAGGTTCAATTAGGACAAGTTCAAAGTCCTGCACTTGGAACAAAATAATCCCATGCACTGGTACAGGCTGGGGATCGACTGGCTAAGCAGGAGCTGTGCAGAAAAGGACTTTGGGGCTATCGTGGACAATAAGCTGAATATGAGCCAGCAGTGTGCCTTTGTTGTGAAGGCTAACAGCATACTGGAGCTGCATTAGTAGGAGTGTTGTCAGCAGATCATGGGAAGTGATTCTTCCCCCTATTTGGCACTGGTGAGGCCACATCTGGAGTACTGTGTCCATTCCCCCCCCCGGCCCCCCACTACAGAAAGGATGTGGAAAAATTGGAGAGAGTCTAGCAGAGGGCAGCAAAAATGGTTAGGAAGCTGAAGCACATGAGTCTGAGGAAACTGGGCTTATTTAGTCTGGATAAGAGAAAACTGAGGGGGGATTTAATAGCAACCTTCAACTACCTAAAGGGTAGGTTCAAAGTGAATGGAGCCTGACTGTTCTTCAGTGCTAGTGGATGGCAGAACGAGGAACAATGGTCTCAAGCTGCAACAAGGGAAGTTTAGGTTAGATATTAGGAAAAACTTCCTCACTAGGAGGGTAGTAAATCACTGGAACAGGTTACCCAGAGTGGTGGTGGAAGCTGCATCCTTGGAGGGTTTGAAGACCTGGCTAGACAAAGCTTTGGCTGGGATGATCTAGTTGGGGATGGTCCTGACTTGAGCAGGGGGTTAGACTAGATGACTAGGTCCCTTCCAACCCACATTTTCTATGATTCTATGATTTGATTAATGCTGATATAATCACTTCTTTATAATTAGGAAAAGAAGAGGAAAGACCCAGCCCTAAAGATAAGAAAACATAAGCTGAAACAAAGCTGGAATACAAAAACACTACAGATGAGGCTATGCAAATAGAGACAAAGACTGGTAGGCAGGAAAGGAAGAAAAGGGAATGGAGGGGAATGGCTATGGAGTATAACAGGAATTTGGCACAGGAAATGAAGTGGTTGAAGTGAATAATGTTAAAAACTATTTATGACAAATGCATAATTTAAGAGAGATAATATTTTATTGCTACATTTACTGACAGCCTGAAAGCAGTGTATGTCAAGAGATGAAGTTATTAATTTTCTATTTTATTTCCAAATTTTGAATTCTTTTTCCTAATGTTCCAGTTGCATAATAACATCCCCTCTGTTCAGTAGTAATGTTTTCTTTGCATCAGTGTCACTTTTTTTTTTTTTTTTTAAAACCTTTGCTTCTCTCATGTGGCTGTCAAGTATTGGGAAGTTTTCAGCACAGAAATCTGTGCTCAAGTCAATTTTCACGTTTGCTTTGCAGTTCACTTTAAAAAACACTGATGTTTGCATTCAGATCCTCTAAGGTTTTCAATGCTTGCTTTATTTTGGTTTCAACTGTGAGCTGGATCAGTGGTGTTCTAGAAGCTTAGAGAGCTTAGTGGTTAGATGTGGGGGCTGGATGCCTTAACCTTTCTGTGTTTCCTTTTATCCATCTGAACAAATGGATATAATACCTACCTACCTCGTGGGGCTGTTATAAAGATTAATTAATTTAATTTATGTAAGGCATTTTGAGAAAAATAAGATTAAATGTGCTGCAGAGGGTAAATATTATTATAACAACTGGATGCAACACTCTAAACCACTTGTTTGATTTCTCCTTTAAGAGTCTGCAGGGGATTTACTTTTTAAGATGTTTTTAAACATTAATCCTAGAAAGGATTAAAATAATCTTTGATCAACTTCAGTTCCCCGATATGCTCATGCTTAAAGGCCCAGCCGCCAGAGGGGGTCAGCAAACAGAGGAGAGAATAGAAAGATCTGCATGGGATTTGTGCCTGGTAAGGAAGGAGCAAATCTGTGAGAGAGAAAATGGACTTGTTTGCTTGACTAGTTTGGTGGTTTGGTTTTAGTTTGTATGGTCTGCAGCTTGGATGCAGTTTGTAGTCTGCTTGGAGGCTATATAATGTAGGTGGGACAGTGACCTGGAATAAATCTTCTTGTTTTTGCCGATGGACCTGTTGAGCCTACAGGCAGAGTTGACTTAGGCAAAAAAGATTGTCAGTGACCACAGGAACCCAGAAATAGGGATTTGTATGGCAATTTGTGAGGGCATTTGGAGGGACTTTTGCTCTTTTTTTCTTTAAAGATAGTGACCAAGCAGAGAAGGTAATGGCTACTAAGGCAGCAGTGAAGAAGAGAGGAGTCAATAGAGATGAGTCAATGCATAAGCTGTGGGATGTATGCTATCCTAGAGTGGGTACCTGATGGAAGGAGAGGAAGCTCAGGTGAACAAGAGGGCATGGAGGGCAGATAGATGAGGAGGGTGACCTGTGGAAGCATAAGACTAAGATGATGAGGCAGAGAAACAGAGCAGATACCAGGGGAGATACGGAGCAGAACAGGTTAGCTGCACTGAAGGAAGAAGAGGAAAAACAAGGAGAAACAGAAGATAGGTTAGCAAGGAAGAAGGTAAGGCAAGCAGTTCCCAGGAAAAGGCTAGGTTTCTCATTAGGACAACTTGTCAACAGAGTGAATCTAGAAAACAGAAGGATGTCAGGACCAAGGATACCAGTTATGGAGATGAGCCTGAAATGGATTTTGATGGGAGAGGGGGAAAAAGTGCTAAGGTGCAGGGCTTGAGAAAGGACACCGCACTGCAGTGGTGACACTCTTCCCTGCTGTGCTTTTAGGACCAGGATCTGGTGCATCTTTGTGACCTGTCCTCACAGCAGCCCAGGGCACAACCTAAAAGCTAAACCTTTATGTGTTCATCCATCAACCCATATTTTATAACATCTTCATACCTTAATTTAGATCTCTGGTAGATCTGGTGACTCAGTTTTACTGCACGTAACTCATATTTCACCTATATAGTGGGCAGGTGAAAACATTCTCACAGAAAACAGTCTCAGGTGCTAGTTACTTGCTGCTCCTGAGAGTAAGTCATAAATAGTTACCCTTAGTTAAGCCCATCTCTTTTTGAGGGCAGTCAGGTATACTTCAGTCAGGAGGGCTCCCAGGGGAGGCCAGATGGGCCCAGCTTTACCTGAAAGCTCACTGGTTTATAGTCTGCGTAGTGGCCATGACTCAAAGACACTCCCTTAAAACTAGCTGGATTTCTAGTGCCATTGTAAATGTAATCATGTCACAAAAACCTGTTGGGCTATATTTAAAGAAGAGCTTGTCAGTCCTCTTTAGGAAAATAACAAGGCTGGTATGGTGTATGATGGGCAGATTTATTGTTCTTAATAATATGTCATCCTTGCCCCCATGGAATAAAAGCTAACAACCACAGAAGAGCAGGGAGAATGTCTATAAAAAGGAGACAGAATAAAAGGAGTTAGTTTGCTCTTTAGATGTCTAGTGTCACTGCTTGGAAGTGTAAAGGCCACGTGCCAATTAATTCTCAGTGGGTTCTCCACCATCATTCTAAATTCAACAGTTAGATTGTGAAGGCTAATGCTGAAAGGGCTCAGAAACTCCGCAGGAAGGCAGCAGCAAGGCTGCTACAGATTTTTATTTTCCCAAAGCGGGCATTCTCCTTAACCATTTGGCATCAGTTCTTTCTGTGCTGCGAAATGCTGCGTTTTTATGTAGGATTCAAGTTTTGTGCATTTTATGGTTGCTCTCATCCTAAATATGATGGCTTCATTCTTTCACACAAGGACGCCAGTGGCCAGCTTCCAGTTAGGTATTTGACATTTTTATCCTCTCTTTAATACCTGAAATATATTGAATCATATCTGATAGATTTCTGTTTCTTGAGCAGACTGCTGTTTGTCTCCGAATGACATATATATTGCTCTCTGGTATGGCAAATACCTGACCTTTATTACTTTATCAAGAGTTTTATTTGCAGGTGTATTAGCAAGGCCTTATTGTCACAGTGGTATGAGAGTTCTTCAAATGAAATATGGAACTATTTAATACCATATCAAATAGTAAAACACCTGTGAAATGGTACATTAAACTGTGCATTCAAGGAATTGTGACCGCAATCAAAGTAATACTCCAGTATATCTAAAAGATTGGGCATTTTTAGCTCAACAAGTTCCTTAAAACTATAAGTCATGTTAGTAAATATTTAGTGTAAAATGAATAATTTTCAATTATGCTAACCTACCCTTTATATTCGAAGCATGCACATTTTTAGAGGCATCAGTAAATAACCAGGAAGCTATTGTATTCTGCCTAAGATGCATCTAAATTAACAGACATTTGCATAACGTTGTTATCTTTCTCAGTTTATATCTAACGTGCACTCATCACTCACAGCTTATATATTGCTAAGGTGGAAATGCCATAAATACATCTAAACTACTCCTTCTGTGCTCAGGAAGCAAGAAATTATTTACCTTTACACTTCATTGCTGGCAGTGATGCTCCTGGATTTCTAAAGTAATTGAAGAGTGCTGTCCACCCATTAAAACCTGAATTTGGCCTATAAAGCTTTCTAATTACAAAACAGTAGAGAATGTTCTTTGGCTTGTAGCTATCTTTGCATTGAGACATGTCCTGAGCATCTGGGGCCAGATTATGTGAAACCCTTATAAGCTTACACAGCAGGTGTGGAGAGTACCCTCACAGCCCTGCTAGGTGTGACAGCCAGGTTTATGTTGCACTGCTTGTGTGGATGAACTTAATACAGATATAAAGGAGAACAATGTGTCTTCTGGCTGCCTGTTCTGTGGGGAGAACTGTGAAGAACAGGACGAGACAGAGCTGAACAAACATTCAGATCTCTTCTCTGCAGAACTGGGAACCAGTGACCACATCCATTTGCTCTCCATCAGCTACTGAAGCAAAAAAGCAGCTGACAGTGTCTTCATTTTCACAAGCAAACAATATGCATTTTAATATAGCCAAATATAAAGTGTTACATTGAAGAATAAGGCCATATTTACAGGATGTGGGACTCTGTCCTGGGGAGAAATAACTGAAAAAGACCTGGGAGTCAAAAACAGCTGAATAGGAGCTTTGGCTGTCATGCTCTGGCTGAAAATGCTAATGAGATCCTTGGACATATAGACTGGAATATCAAGTAGGAGTAGGGAGGTTATAGTACCTGTGTATTTGGTAGTGGTGCAGTTGTGACTGCAATTCTGTGTCCAGCTCTGATGTCCATAATACAAAAAGGATACTGCTAAATTGGCTCAGAGAGATGTGATGAAGTTATTCAAATAATTGAAAGATATGTCTTATGGTGAGGACTCCAGGATCTCAATATATTTAGCTTAACAAGAGAAAGAGGAAGGAGACAACTTGATCACAGCCCTTAAATAACTGTAGGCCAACAAAGGTACAATGAGATCCAGTGGCTGAAAGCAAGGCTAGACAAATTCAGACTAGTGTAGCCCAGGTAACTTGGGTATATACTCCCCTTCTCCAATTGAAGGGGATTGTTAGCTGGCAGGTGTGCTGTGGGGTGGGAACTGCAGACCACTCAGTTTCCCTCTGTCCCTGTAGAACCAGGCCAGGACAGTCAGGGGACTTAACTATATACACATTTATGTACATTAACTTATCACAAGGGAAAGGAACATGGATATAAACATATGTACAATGTGTATATATATATATATATATATATATATATATATATTTATAAGATATCTAAACCAGTAATATAGACAATACCATCTGGGTAAATGACATAAAACCTTATACCAGTGCTCCAGATACAGGTAAGTCAAAGGTAAGTATCCGATCTGAAACAGATAAACTCCAAAGATAAACTCAATCCCGAGGGGAAACCCCAATGCCCTTGGGCTTTTCCCAAGCCCTACAAAGAAGCTAGTAACTTTAGGGGGGCCCTCTCAGTGGGACCTCCCCTTTCAAGAGCCTTTAACTAACTGGGGGAGGGGGGGACTCCCCTCCCCTCCCCTGTGGGAATCCTCTTTTCCCTGCAACTCATGGTTCCCAGGCCTGGAGGGTGGTCCTCATCCTCTGTGCCAGGCTGCTCTCTCGCCTGCAGTGGGTTTTGGGGGGGGGGGAGGGGGATCACTGTCACCTGGAACAGGGTGCTGCCCTGCCATGCAGGGCTTCTGGGGCCTCTGGCTTGGCCCTGTCTGCTGGCTCAGTAGCCTGATCACCGTCTGGCTCTCTGGACTCAACCTTTTCCTATGGGTTGGAGGCCTGGGCTGCTCGTGCAGCACCAGGCTCGATCCGCTTCTGGACCCTCCTTGCAGCGCCTCCTGCACCGAGCTCCCAGCCTCGTTCCAGGGGTTGAGGACCTGAGCTGCCCAAGCGCTCCAAAGGTCCTACTCCATGCACCGTCCTGTGCACCGTGTCTTTGGCCACACGGCAAAGGTTGCAGACCTGAGCCGCCTCACACAGCTCCCAGGGTCTAGATGTCTTGTGCCGTGCTGCACGCCAAGAGCCTAGCTGCTGGAGCCGTTTGCTGTTCCCCGCTGATGGATGTCTTCAGGGGCACTTCTGGGCTACTGCTTTGCCCTGCTGAGCAGCTCTCCTCAGCTCTCCTAAGCCCTGCTCTTCTCTCTCCCAGATGTGTTCCCTCATGCTGGGCACGCAGCTCCTTTTATATGCTCCAGGGCTCAGCCCCTGAAGTCTTCCAGACCTGAGTGTTGCAGTCTTCAATCAGGTCCATGGGGGTGGGGTGGGGGACAACTTCTCTCCCCCTCCCTTCAGGAAAGGGGTGTGACTGAACTCCTCTTGCTGCCTCCTGATTGGGGGATGAGCTCCACCAATCAAAACAGCAAGATTTCAAGCCTGGGACTCGACCCAAGCTGCAAAAGGCAAGCCTGCTACACTAGAAATACATTTTTAAGGGTGAGGTTGATTAACAATTGGAACACATTGTGGTAATTTTTCCAGTATTGGAAATCAAGATTAGATTAGCTTGACAGCAAGATGATACTTTTTTTTCTGAAAGGAAATCTAATACAAATAGGAACTGATTCAGGAACAGCTCTAGATGGATCCCTTCTGGTTTTATCACAACAGTTGTGATGAATATCTGATGAATTGTGGTGTACATCCAGTTGTGATGAATATCACAAACACTCTGACAACTGAGAAGAGAACTAGCTAAGAGCATTGGAGGGTAGGAATATACCGAAGGTGGCACAATACTGCAGCAAAACAATAGGAGTCCTGCCTGGGGATGAGGCATTGACCAACTGCTTTAAAGTGAAGGTGTATGACTATCACACAACACAGCAGTGGGGCTTCTAGCTGGTTATCAGCGTATGGCCTAAAATATTAGATGTGCAAATATAAGGGGGAGATGAACCAGTGGTTCCTCCTTGAAGTACGTGGTCCCCAGGAGTTGGTGTGTGTGTGTGCGTGTGCGTGTGTGCATGAAAGCATGTATATGTGTGTGCGCACAGAAGAAATAGGTATGCTTCAAACATCCCTGAAAGCAAATCTGCTTTTCAATGCAGCAGTTTGCACTATATTACATGCTATACAACAGTGTCTAAACATTGTGTTGAATGTGCATTAGAAATGTTTTTTGACAAAATGATTGCATGCCAACTGGCTGAAAGAGTAAACTTAATAGCATAAACTCAGTGCTACGAGCAAGGTGATTTATGTACTTTAAAATCTGAATTTAAAAAACACCTCAAAGAAGATGTTAAACCTTGATAGAATGTCCTCATATTATACCATCACTTGGCATTAACTGTGTGCATCTTCAGTAAACAGGATTAGTGCTCACTTATAACAATCATAACTGTAATGTTACTCATGAATAGAATATTGCTGTTTGCTTTTCCTCCGCTGCTCTGTGCCATTATATCGTGTAGTAACAAATTCATGCAGACAAGATGAAGTTACTAGATAATTGCATGTGTTTCTTGGAAGCCAGAAGTGGAGCTATATTCTGTAAGCTTCAAAATATGCAGACCTAGCAGATCTGCCCAGAGACCCTGCAGACCTTGGAATTCAAAGTTCCTCAGCTCTTGGCCAGTCCATGTGGTGCATCTGCTCTGAAGCTGCAGAAATCCAGGCAGAATTCCTGACCTGTGAAAGTTCATCAACCCTAAGTTGTTTGGTGCAAAGGACTCTGGGCCAGCTCTAGCAGGCACAGAATAAAGGAAAAAACCAAACAAACATATATTTTCAAGGTACTAGAATGAAATCACATAAAAACCAGAATTAATTGAGGATGAGGAAACTACACTTCCAGCAACAAATGAATCAACTTCTGATGGTTGTCGTACTGCGCTGTCTGGGGCATTAGGTGTAACAAAAACAAGAGCTAACAGCATTTCTGAGATACTTTGCCAGCTATGACTTCAGTAGTTTTTTTGTGTGACTTTGGAAAACAAGGCCATTCTTCCTCATGTTCCTTTGAATATTTTAAATGGTCTCTTTATTCTGAAGCTAGCGACTGCACGCCTTTTTTCTACAGTGTATGGCTTTTAGGTGCAAACTTCTTCTGACTAAGTACAAAGAGAAGCTTGACTTTCACACAGACTAGCTTTGCTTGAGACAAATTTTAGAGGTGTCAGTCTTTTGTGTGTCATGCTGAAGCAGCTGATATTCCTCTAAACCCACTAAAAATGCTGGTCATATACTCACTTTTTAGTAATTCTGGAAGTAAGACTACAGGGGGATACTAATGAAAATACTAAATAGCACTGGGGCAGATCCAGGGGTGTGCAGCAATGCAGTTACACCCCTCTTCTGCTGCTGCTGCCACTGTCCTTTGTCGAACCCAGCAACCCACACAGCTGCTCCCTGCAGCTGGAACTCCTGGGCTGGCAGGAGACACAGGAAGGGGGGACCCACCTCTGTCCCTGCCTGATGCATAGGGGTAGCCTTCAAGCTGCTCCTGACCCATTCCAGTTGTGGGCTGCAGGGAGCAGTTGGACAGGGTGCCAAGACTGGCTGGGGCAGTGGTGGCAGCAGGCAGGTTTCCTCTTCCTGCACAAGCTCCCAGCTGCCTCTCCTGTGTCCCCCCACTGGCTGGGGAGCAGGCACTGGAAGGAGGGAGATATGCCCCCTGCCATTGCTATCTCCATCTGGCGTGTGGAGAATGGAAAGCAGCTGTGTGGGGTAGACTCTGAGAATCATAGAAAGTTAGGGTTGAAGGGACCTCAGGAGGTTATCTAGTCCAACCCCCTGCTCAAAGCAGGACCATCCCCAACTAGATCATCCCAGCCAAGGTTTGAATTGCTGGGTTTTAAAAACCTCCAAGAATGGAGAGTCCACAACCTCTCTGGGTAACCTGTTCCAGTGTTTTACTACCCTCCTAGTGAGAAAGTTCTTCCTAATACCCAACCTAAACTTCTCTTGCTGCAACTGGAGAGTATTGTTTCTTGTTCTGTCATCTGCCACCACTGAGAAGTCCAGCTCCATCCTCTTTTGAACCCTCCTTCAGGTAGCTGAAGGCTGCTGTTACATCCCCTCTTCTCTTCTCTAAATTAAATAAACCCAGTTCACTCAGCTTCTCCTCATACATCATGTGCCCTAGGCTCCAAACCATTTTCATTGCCCTCTGCTGGACTTTCTCCAATTTGTCCACATTCTCTCTGCTGGAGGGGGAGGAGTGGCCTCACCAATGCTGAATAGAGGGGAATAATCACTTCCCTTGACCTGCTAGCAGCACTCCTACCAGTCAGCCCCCAGCCTATCCTGGTGCATGGGATTGTTCCATCCTAAGTGCAGGACTTTGCACTTGTCCTTATTGAACCTCATGCGATTTCTTTCAGCCCAATCCTCCAATTTGTCTAGGTCACTGATTCCTAGCCCTACCCTCCAGAGTAGCTACTACTCCCCCCAGCTGGGCTCAGCCAGCAACAGCCTCAGTGGTGCACAGGTTCCTCCTTCCAGTAGCTGCTTAGCTGGCAAGAGGGGGGTAGAGGGTGTGGGGGAGGTGGGGGAGGGTTGAGCAGGGAGTAGACACCGCAAGAAGAAATCTGTACATCTGTCTGGCTAGGATGGGGCAGGAGCAGCTCTGGGGCTTCCTCCTATGCCCAGGTCAGCTGGCAGAAGATAGATCCCTTTCTTATAGATTCATAGATTCTAGGGTCGGAAGGGACCTCAATAGATCATCGAGTCCGACGCCCTGCATAGGGAGGAAAGAGGGTCTTCCTAATGTCTAGTCTAAATCTGCTCTCTGCTAGCTTGTGGCCATTATTTTTTGTAACCCCCGGGGGTGCCTTGGTGAATAAAACCTCACCAATTCCCTTCTGTGCCCCCGTGATGAACTTATAGGCAGCCACAAGGTCGCCTCTCAACCTTCTCTTGCGGAGGCTGAAGAGGTCCAGTTTCTCTAGTCTCTCCTCGTAGGGCTTGGTCTGTAGGCCGTTAACCATACGAGTGGCCCTTCTCTGGACCCTCTCCAGGCTATCCGCATCCCTCTTGAAGTGCCCCGATAGAGGGGAAGTATCACCTCCTTGGATCTGTTCGTCATGCATCTGCTGATGCACGATAAAGTGCCATTAGCTTTTCTGGTGGCTTTGTCACACTGACGACTCATGTTCATCTGGGAGTCCACTAGGACTCCAAGATCCCTTTCTGCTTCCATGCCATCAAGCAGGTCATTTCCTAGGCAGTAGGTATGCTGGACATTTTTCCTCCCTAGG
>NW_005842694.1:525691-532738 GCF_000455745.1 Alligator sinensis
GTTAGCCAGTGCCTTCAGTACCCTCGGATGGAGCTCATCCAGGCCTGCCGACTTAAACGCATCCAGTTCCTCCAAGTGACTCTGCACCATCTCAGGGTCTACGCATGGTAGTCTGGTGCCTTGCTGCTGCCTCTCTACAATCCCAGTGAGAGCCTTGTCTTGCCCCTCGCTTAGGAACACTGAGGCAAAGAACTCATTGAGGAGTTCAGCCTTGTCCCCCCTGTCCATCACCAATTGCTTCTGCCCATTTAGCAGGGGTCCTATTCCACCCTGGGCCTTCCTTTTACTCCCTATATAGCTGAAAACAATTTCTTGTTATCCTTAACTTGTTTCTGCATCTGCTCCCTGTCCAGTTTCTCAGTGTCCCCTGCCAGCCCCAGGGCTCCAGCCACATTTCACCCCTATCCCCACCAGGGTCTGAGGGACAGTGTGCCCCCTGTCCTTTAACATATTCTAGATCGGCCTATGCAGGTCGTTACACCAATCAGACCAAAAATACATCCATAAATGCAGAGGCTAACTGATATATTCTTTTGCTGCTTTGTTTTCAGGCAAAACATGATCCTTATAGTGCAGAACAGTTGAAAAAAAAAGAGAGTCAAGATAACTTTACTAGTCCAGTAATTTAAAATAATGGCTGTTAAAAATCATGAGGGAAATTTCTGTGAAAACTCCTGGAATTTGCATCAACGATAGAAACTGCATTTTTTCCTATAAATTTGGGAAACAAAAACATTCCTTCAGCTCTAGCTGTAAGTCAACTTTTAGCTTACAAACATATCATTGCTTTGCTCAGCTAAACTGAACAAACATCACCTGCTCTTCACAGTTGCGAAATTGATAAAAATGGTTTTGTTGGTACCGGCAATCAATGCTGCAAGGGAGCGTAGTTTTAGTGTTCTATGGTGTATTAAAACACAGTTTTGGGCCTCTGGGGGGGAAAATCACAGCTCAGCTACAGCATGTTGTCACTTGTATACAATGTACAAGGTAACACACAGCTAATAGATGTTCCAGGAGACTTAATTTAATGAAATCCAGGACTGAAATCACTGTTTGTCTGAGGGGTTAGTTTTTGTTTTTTTAGATTTATAGGGCGTTGTTTCTGGCTTTCTTAAAAAAATGCCAGAATGACTAGTTTTGTATGAGAAATAAAATTGTCCACCTTTAACAAAGCTTCTGTTTCAAACTCAATGTTTTTTATTAGGGGTGAGATTTTGGAGCCGATACTGATACCCAATTTTTAAGGAGGCATATCGGCTGATACCAATCCGATTTTCAATACAGTTACATCTAGCTGGTAAGTCTGTTGTGGTGGAAGGGGAGGGGGAGAGAAGGGGCGTGGGGGGCAGATCAATGCTCCCCGCAGTGAGGGAGGGCATAGGGCAGTGGCTAGGGAAGGTGCTGCCCAGCTGGGGTGGGACGGGGCATGGGATGGAGCTGTGGCTCATCCATGGGGTATGGGGAGGGGGAGCAGCTTCCACCGCTGCGCACACACTGGGAGGGCATGGGGGGGGGACATGTGCCCCTGGGTCTGTGTGGGGCAGGGCAGGGCAGGCTACAGCTGCAGGCTGGGGCCGGGGGCCACACTGGGCTGTTCCCAGTTGGGGGCGGGGTTGGGCTGTGTTGTACTTGGGGCTGGTGGTGGTGGCACTGGGAGGGGGCTCTGGGAGAGCTACGGAAAAATTTGGGGTGGCTGCAGCCCCACCACAGTCCCCTCTCAGTGCTGCTGCCACCTGCCCCGAGTTCAGTGCGGCCCGGCCCAGCCCCCATTGGGAAGAGCCTGGCATGGCCCCTGACCCCAGCCTGCAGCTGCAGCCTGCCCCACACAGACCCAGGGGCACATGCCCCCCCACCCTCATGGGGTGCGTGCAGCAGTGGGAGCTGATCCCCCTCCCCATGCCCCCTAGACGAGCTGTGGCTCTGTTCCATGCCCCGTCCCGGCTGGGCAGTGCCTGTGCCAGGTTCTGCCCCACTCCCTCCATCACCACAGGGCCCAGGGGGGGGGGGGTTGATCTGCCCCCACCACCTTCCCTCTCCCCTCCCTTTCCACCATAACGGACTTACCAGCTGCATGCAGCTCTTCAAGCTGCTGGATTGTGCTCCTCGCTGCCTACGTGCTCTGTTGTGGCTGTGCGCATGCACAGGCATTTATTGGCCAAATTATCAGCCACATCCAGCTGATTTCTAATACAGTCAATTTTCTTTATATCAGTGCTGATCTGATATTGGACTGATTATCGGTGCACCTCTATTTTTTAGTTAATAATTTAATTCCTATGGGAAGGACAGGGGAGGCCTAAAGCCACTCCAAGTTCACCACTGTCTTTTTCTGTACACTGCAAGTAAGTATTTCCTAACTTTTGTTAAATTTTGGCCATAACATCACTTCTAGTACAAGCTTAAAAGATGGCATAATGGGATTTTACTGCAAGTTCTTTTTCCTGCAGTCTCATTTGTAACCCCTGCATGTGCATAGTGCATTCATGCACACCTGCTAAAGAGGCTACCTGAAATGTCATGGATTTAAAATGTCCACCCTCAAAATCAATGCACTGTTCCTTTGGATAAAGTGGAACACATTTAACCCTGGTTCATGCACCTGAAACTCTATTCATTTGACCTAATGTCATCTATTTTGCTTCTTCTGTGTGGTACTTTTGTCAGAAAGATGAGCTCCTGATGTGAATGGTATATATGTTATAGAAGAGTTTTAGGTGGACCCTGGGCAGAGAGAGCAGAGGTTGAGATCCAAGAAAAAAACCACTATGATTTAAGTGCCATGTATTGCTTCAGCTCACCTCTTGACTTCACTTCACTAGAAGGATTGCATCCTTTTACCTCTGGGGCTCAGATTCTTAAAGGTTCTTAGGCTTTGTATTGCTCAGCTTGGCATCATTTAATTCCTGGGTGGCTTTCTGCCCAGATGAAATTGTAGCTTTAGCTCACTGCCCTGGCTAGCCAGATAATGGCTTTTCAGAAGCTGGCCCAGAGGATGTGTGAAAAGAAAGGAGTGCTGCTGTCTAAGTAGCAGGCAGGCCAGATATAAGCACCTCCCTCCACTGGGAGAATTCTGCTTTGGGGCTTTGGCTTGAGCTGAGGTTCTGAGCTGCTCATTAGATGTGGGGGTAGTACCAGCACTTAGGTGGATTTACAATTGCTACCTACAGGATTTTGATGCCTCTAAGGTTAGGCAGCAGCTCAGAAGCAGCTCTGAAATGTCAGCAGTGCCTAGATGGACTTAGGCCCCTAAAGAGATAAGCAGGTACCTAAATTAGTTTTAAACAGCTGATCTTACCTCTTTGGTTCTTTTTAAAATTTAATATACAGGCAGCAAAAAAAGGTTTTTAAATTCAGATATTTCTAAATCTATTTAGGGGGAGAGACCATAGTTTTAAGTGCCTCAATTTGACTACCAGTATGCCCTGAAATGGTGGCATACTGTGTCCTTCATTCTATAGATTCATTAGGGGGACAAAAATTATTTATTTAATAATGCTATTGAATGAGGCTTCCTGCAGAGCATAGGATCCATCTTTCTCAGATGCCTTGCCTTTATTATTCAGTGGGGAACTACTGCCCACTTATTCATGGTCTTCTGTTTTTTTTAGCCAACTAATTAACACATATGTTTAAGGGGAATTTTACCTTCTCATCATAGAAAGTGAGAAGGGAAAGAACTCTTGGATCATTTAATATATCGCCCCAAAGTTCAGGATATCATTTTTTAAAGGTGTTTAAATCAACTTTGGTAAATTTCTAGTTTTAAGCTTCACACTGGAGTTATGACAAAGGTTAATTCCAATGGCCCAATCTTTCTTTTGGGATGAGGTATGAAAGACAGTTGGCTACAGTGCAGGTCACATCATTCCTTTGTGTGCTAATGGCTGCAGACACGCTTGCCTTACTACCTGTGGGCACATACATCTATGTGTGCTATTAATGCGCCTGAATAAACTCAAGCACAGTTTGCATTGGAGTTTATTGTTCCCTGGTGCAGTGTTTACGTGTGTGCCCGGGACTGCAGCACATTGAGCCAGGGTGGAGTAGCTCTGGCTGGTAGGGAGTAGGGGTTGGGGATCAGCTTGCCAGTCCAGAGCTGCTTCACCCCAGCTCAGAGTGCTGCAGAGGGGTTGGCTGTGGCATGAGTGTTGGCTTTAGGGAGCAGGCAGCCCCTGTACTGTAGCACCCTATGCCCCAGCCAGCTTCGGTCACAGTCTACATATGCATTTGAGTGCATGTAACTACTCCACTGTAGGATAGTACTTGTCCTGGACAGTACTATTCTACAGCACAGTTAATTAATTTACTGCACCCCAATAGGGGTGCACGTGTAGACTGTGATGTTTTACTACAGAGTTAATTAGTCAACTCTACAGTAAAGCACAGGTGTAGATGTGCCTTGTATTAGCTAATTGGCTATTGTGGCCTGCTTTTGAACTTTTGATTTTCTTTATTTCAAAATAACCCCTAGTTCCTATCCTGCCCTTTTTATCAGTAAATCTCAATGTGCTTTACTAAGGGGGACAGTATCACTTTTTCTGTTTTACAGAAAAGTGAAGTGAATCACCCAGAGTCACCAAGGAAATGTCTGTAGTGCTCCAGGATGGTATCAGGGAGTACCCCACTGAGCTGCATCATGCCTGTTTCTCAGTGTATATATATTACCTCTGAACTACAGAAGCATCATAGAAATCATAGAAAATTAGGGTTGGACGGGATCTCAAGAGGTCATCTAGTCCAACCCCCTGCTCAAAGCAGGACCATCCCCAACTAGAACATCCCAGACAAAGCTTTGTCTAGCTGGATCTTAAAAACCTCCAAGACGTGGCACAAGAGATGGGAAAGTGCCCTAGGGGTGGAGCAGGTCACGGTCGTGGGGCCAGTAGCGGGTGTCATGGCTGCCTCTGGGACCCTGACATGTTACACCCTCCTAGTAAGAAAATTCTTCCTAATATCCAAACTAAACTTCCCTTGCTGCAACTTGAGATGGTTGCTCCTTGTTCTGTCATCTGCCACCACTGAGAACAGTCCAGCTCCATCCTCTTTTGAATCCCCTTTCAGGTAGTTGAAGGCTTCTATTAAATCCCCTCTCAGCCTTCTCTTCTTCAGACTAAATAAGCCCAGTTCCCTCAGTCTTTTTTCATAAGTCATGCCCCCTATCCCCCTCAGCATTTTTGTTTCCCTCCGCAGGACCCTCTCCAAATTGTCCAAATCCTTTCTGTAGTTGGGAGGGGAAGGGGTGCAAAACTGAACGCAGTACTCCACATGTTGCCTCACCAGTGCTGAATAGAGGGGAATAATCATTTCCCTTGGTCTGCTGGCAACACATCTACCAATGCAGCCCAGTATGCTGTTAGCCTTCTTGGTAACAAAGACACAGTGTTGACTTATATTCAGCTTATTGTCCACTGTAACCCACAGGTCATTTTCTGCAGAGCTGCTGCCCAGCCAGTCAGCCCCCAGCCTGTACTGGTGCATGGAATTGTTCTGTCCGAAACTGTCTAAATACATCAAATAGCCAAACCAGGTCACCTGAATCCCAGGTCAGCACCTAAGGACTTTAGTTAAAGTGCCTCCACTGCCAATTTTAAGTGTAGGATGCCAAATACACATGACACTACAAGCACTTTAATTAGAGTGGTTCTCAGAGCGCTGCTCCCCACCTCCACCCCGGAGCATGTGTATAGACACCCTAAGTCACTAACCCCTTTTCCTCTTAACACCCTAAGAGGAATGTAAGTAATCTATTTCTATTCTTTTTTTTATCTTCATAAACCTCCTTTGCAGTAATGTGTATGGATGTGTTCTGCATTATGGAGACACAATGGTTTGTCTGTAGTTAAGGTTGAGGCAATACAACAGCTTTGTTTTTATGTTGCTTATACTTCTGGCAAAATTGGTATGATTTGAAATAGCTGAGTTTTTTATGCATGTAAGTAGAGATCTTTTATAATGTTTTAAGAGAATTACTTAAACTGTTTCTTAGTTACAGATCATTACTTTTTAAAATTTGTACCTAACAATTCCTTGTGAACCTTTAGATTAAAAATGTCTTGGTACTAACCGTTTATCCTATTCTTATATTCAAAACTCCTTGTAAACTCATTGTGCAGGCTATATTTGAAGAAAATGGATTGTAATTAAAGCAATTAACAATTGGACCTAATTGCAGTGATTATAGTGCATATATGAGCAGCTTGCTTTTTTGTAGTTGGTTGCAGCTGAGAGAGAACATGCGAGTCCTTCACAACTGCAACAGAGATTTTTGCCTTAGCTCAAATCACAGACACTTGTGTTTTAGATAGGGTGAACATACGTCCCATTTTTGCTGGGACAGTCCCGGATTTTGTAGGCTGTCCTGGTGTTCCAGCCAGTCCAGTTGATGAAAAACGAAGCAGAAGTCCTAGATTGGTGCCACCGCACCTGCATGTGCCTGACCCAGCTGTTCCTGGGCAGTGGCTGTAGGCGGAGTGCGTGGGGAGTGGGGCTGAGCCTGGCCTGGGGCTGGGGCTCAGACACCTGTGCAGAGTGAGCCAGGATGGCTGCCTACCACTGGCAGCCTCATGCCCCGTGGCTGCAGCTGAGGACTGGGCTGTGTGTAATGGCCTTGGGTGGCTGCTGGTGGTGGCAGGGAGGTGCTGTGTGCCCATGCAGCATGGGCTGGCAGTACCCAGGGGGTGCTGCATAGGGTCCATTCCCAGCTGGGTACAGCTTCTGCACATGGGATGGAAACGGCCGCAGGCCTCTGCACTGTCCTGACCTGCCCTGCTCTGCCATCAAGGCTCCTGGGAGCCGTGGGGTCGGGGCTGGGTGAGTTCAGAGCCCTTGTGTGTGAATGCACCGGACGGAACCCTCTCTGCTGTCATTTGCGGGTATGTGCCTGTAACAGGCATTGTTTCCAAGCTGGGCCAAGCTGCGGCCCACTCACCTGTTCCTGTGGCAACCGCCTGCCTTCTCGCCTGCCACGTCTTGATGTTAATTAATTAACTAGCGGGAGGCTGCCATTGTGCTGCCCCGATGCCAGGGGGTGCTATCTGCGGGTGC
>NW_005842694.1:533117-536806 GCF_000455745.1 Alligator sinensis
CTGTGGTTCCCTATGGGGCCTCCTCCAACCCCTAATAGCCTCACCCAAACCACCGGTTTAATAAACAAAATGAAACACAAGCCCCTAGGCTGCAACATAACTATAAGCCGCCTGGCTACAACCACCCTGCTCCGACATCTTGGAGCTGACTCTCAAGCAGTACCTGCAGTTACTTCTCGCATCTCTCTTCCAAGAGCTCCTGCCTCTCTGGCTGCTGGTAGGGAACTGCTAGCCTGGCCTCAGCCCTGCCCCCTTCTGGCCAGCTGACTCCCATTAGTTGCCCCAGCAACCCACAGCTGTGCTCATTATATTCTGCCAGGGCTCTCTCTCCCTGGCCGTTTTCATTCCTTAGGAGCAAGGCACTGAGGTGCCCTGCGACAGTGCCCTTGTGTGTGCACATGTGTGCATCCTTGTGGGGCAGGGAATGTGGAGGCATGGAAGGGGGGTGTGTCCACCCCTGCCTCCCCAGCTCTATGCCTGCAGGGTGCCAGTGGGCCAGGCCCGTCCTTGCAAATTTGTGCAGGAGCCAGTGGGTAGAGCGAGTGACTGCCTGTTTCTGTGCCAGGGGCAGGAAGAGACTGGGGGGCAGCAACTGCCGCAGGACAAAAGAAAGCTGGCTCTGAGCTTGGTGGTGCTGTGAATGTGGGCTGGGCGGCAGGCTGGCAGCCTGGCAGCACAGCAACTTCCCCTGCACAAGCTGTGTGCTGGGCTGGAGGAGGAAGCAGACATGTGTCTGTATGTATGTCTGTGTTTGTGTGTGAGCGCATCCCCACCCCCGTCCCGGATTTCCTTAAAAAATAATATGGTCACCTTAGTTTTAAGGCTATGAATTAAGGCCAGCAATTCAAGGCAGGGGCTTCAATGAGTGGTCTCATTCAGCACCTCTGCTTACACAGCCTTCCTCTTAGGAACACAGTGTAGCATTCTGACCCTAGCCCTGGCTTGGCAGGGTTGGGTGACTTATCTGGTCACTGTGGAGGTTGGTTGTAAAATGGTTTCATGGCAGAATAGTGTTTTAACCTCTTGTAATGTAGTAACAAAACAAGATTGTTTTTAAGCCACAAGTCACTAGAAGTATCCTGAACAGTCACAAAGAAAGAGGTGAAAGAAAACAGAGGATTAACTGACCAGTACTATGCCCTGGGTAGTGCCAGTGCACAATGCAGGAGCAGTGGCTAGATGTTTGCTGCTGCTGCTGGGAGAGATGTCACTTCCTTTTTTGTCACCCACACTTGTGTTGAGTGACCAAAAAACCACTGTTTTTTGCAGCAAAAAAGAAGGTGACAATTCTCCTCTGCAGCAGTGAATCTCTGGCTGCTGCTCCTTCATCATACATTGTGTTAGGGTGACAATATTTGGATCTTGGGGAGCACTGGATTTGCAGCTGAATACAAGGCTTTAACCTGTGGCCTAGCAGAGCTGCTAACCACAGGGCAGAATGATAGCTAAGCCAGCCATTTGCTTATGCTAAGTAGCCATCTTAACTGTGTTAACCACTTTTCTGAAAAAGCAGCAAGTGAGTCTGTGTGAGTCTGCATGCTGTGAATGAGGTAAAGTTTTAGGAATGTGGAAGATGGTACAACCTGAGACTAAAAAACAGACTGGAATGTGAAAAACAACACGTAATTGGTAACAGAATCCAAGATGAACATATGCGAAAAGGTGAATGGTGATTGGTGAAGAAGCCTCCAGAAGCTTCCAGGTTTTGGTCAAAGTCCACCCATTGACCGAAGAGCAGAAGTCAAGGTCTTAGACATGCGCTTATAGCAAAAAGACATGTAAATTAACAACATGCATAGGCAATTCCATGCTAATGAAGCAAACAGTAAACAGAGGTGGAGCTTGAGATAGGAGGAGAAATGGGTGGAGCAGGAGGAGTAAGGGTGGAGTGAATGTTAATGAACCTGAACTAAAGTGTATAAATGTGAAAAGAACTATTGTTTGAGGCTGCTTCCATGTTCATAGACTGGGTGTCCCTGAGGGAGCTCACCCGAAGTCATCTCCATTCTAAATAAAGCTGTTGCAAGCAATGTGTGCAAGTAGCATTTGCTACCTGTCTGCTCTGGCTAATGAGTAACAGGACCCATGAGCGATTGGATTGTCGTCTCCCTAGCCGTTGGGCACCGCATGGAGTTGGGGTCTAACACGTTGCTGCTCTGCCCGCTTCCTCCCCGCACATCATTACTGGAGATGGAGCTGCTGCAAAGAAGGTGCAGGATGCTGGGGGGGCTAAGGCAGTGTCTTGCTCACTCACCCATCAGTGCCCCACTGAAATAAGGAACATGTGGATCCTTTCTAAGACTTTTGGACATGAAGAAGGAGAGGAAGTCAGTCATGAGGAGGAAAATGAAATATTCATCAAAGAAAAGAATAAAATTTCAATCATGTTAACATTTTATATCTTGTCTCTAAAATGTTGCTTTCGGTTTATATAAAAACAAAGGTCTGCATATACCTGATCTTTACTGACTGGCTACATCAGGGGCATGACTGTACAATGAACAGAGAATGGTAGAAGAAGTATCTTAATAGGATAGAAGTGGACAATGTGGGACCCAACATGCCCTGCTTCAGTTTAATTTGTAGTTGTAACAGCATTGCTGATGGTTATTTGAATTTTGGTTTATATTCTGCCTTAATTTGATAACTTGGAAGTCTGAAGTTGGGCAGCTGCACCCGTATCAAAGGCACCCAAATTTGAATGTGGTGATTTGTACAGTTCTGTATGTGTTGGTGGGTAACTATGCAAAGAGTGTGTGTGCACAAGCCATTTTTCTTGTGGACGGTACATGACAGCTGAAAAACACTCTGGCTTCACTCACACACTCAGCAAATGCATTGTGCCTGTCACAGAGCACTCAGGGGCTCTGTGCCTGAAGAGGTGAAAACTGTTAGAGAAGGAGCCCCAGCAGTGGCTAAGGAGCGCAGCTGCGGGTTGCTGGGGCAACCAGGGAAGGTCAGCTGACCAGAGGGGGCAGGGCCTGGCCCTTATAAAGCCCAAGGAGCTGAGACCAGGAGCAGTTGACTGCTAGCAACCAGAGGGGCAGGAGCTCCCTAAGGCAGAAGGTGAGGGAAAGCCTGACCGTAGCGACAGCTTATGGCAGCTCTCAGAGGCTTGAGCAACATTGTTTTAGCCAGGCGGCTTCCATTTATGTTACAGCCCAGAGGCTTTTTGTTTTGTTGTGGTTGTTGTTTAGACCGGTGGTTTGGGTGAGGCTATGAGGGGTTGGAGGAGGCCTCATAGGAGACCCACAATAGTGTGGGGATCCAGGCGCCAGTAAGGGCGCAGTTTACGGGGTGCGTAGACCCCAGCCCCAGAGAGGGGCGTTTGAAGAGCCCCGTGCGGGCGCAGCAAGCCCCAGAGCAGGGCGCAGCGTACGGGGTGCTTAGACCCCAGCCCAGAGAGGGGGCAGTATTATTAGGCAGCCCAGTGTGGGCATAGCGAGCCCCAGAGAGGGGGCAGCACTGTTAGGAAGCCCAGCGTGGGCACAGCGAGCCCTAGAAAGGGGGCAGTATTGTTAGGAAGCCCAGTGTGGGCACAGCGAGCCCCAGAGAGGGGGCAGTATTGTTAGAAAGCCCAGTGAGGGCATAGCGAGCCCCAGAGAGAGGGCAGTATTATTAGAAGGTCCAAGTTGGACACGGTGAGCCTCAGACAGGGGGCAGCATTTTGAGAGGCCCAGGTGGGGGCA
>NW_005842694.1:537020-537452 GCF_000455745.1 Alligator sinensis
CCCCTGGCAACAGGTCTGGAGAATGGCAGCCTCCCGCTAATTAATATAATCTAATTAATTAACATCACGGTGTGGCAGGCGAGAAGGTGGGGGGTTGCCGCAGAAACAGGGGAGCGGGTCACAGTTTGGCTAAGCGCTGAAATGGTACCTGTTACAATGGTGCATTGGCCGGGAAAGTTTCGTACGGCAGTACACATCATTGGACACTGGTTTGGCCGTATCAGGACAAGAATCCTAGGGCCCAGAAAGAGAGAGAAGGGAGAGCAGAGGCCTGGCCCAGATCCAGAGTTGCAACCACAGGTTGTGGTGTTGCTACAGCAAGCAATTCAAAGCCTGAGGGAAGCCGCTAGGCGACAGGCTCTGTTAGCAGAAATGATGGAAAACACCCACACCCGACCGGCGATCCAGGTGGGGATGTGTGGCTACGGCGGC
>NW_005842694.1:537524-539481 GCF_000455745.1 Alligator sinensis
AACCCGCGGTCATGGCTAAAGTGACAATAGATGGCATAATCGTCCAAGCTATGCTGGATTCAGGCTTGTTGCAGCCCCTGGTGCAGAACAAGGTGCTACCGACAAGAGGAAGGGAGGTAGTGGATTATGTACAGGTGCAATGTTATTGTGGGGAATCCTGTAGGGTCGACAGGGTAAGGGTCAGGCTTCAGGTAGGCAATAGCGACTGACAGATGCTAGTGGGGGTTGTCGAGTGGTTACCCTACCCAGTGGTGCTGGGTTGCGACTGGCCTGAGTTGTTAAGAGAGATAGCTAAGGCAAGGTCACAGAAGAAGGTTGAGGGGTTCACTGTAGATACAGAACAGGGACACCCTATAGAAGTGGCTGGATGAGAAGCGGATGTCACTGCTCTGTGGGAAGATGAGCACTTCCAGCTGGAGCAGAGTCGGGAGGCAGACTTCCGCCATGTGTTGCATGAACACCTAGCACGACGAGACGACGAGGTTCTGCGGCCCGAACTGATGAAGGTAACGCCGAGGTTCGAGGTACGGAATGGTCTATTTTACTGCATTGAGCGAGGCAAGCCTGAAGAGGAAGAGGTCATGCAGCTACTGGTACCCCGGCGATATCGACGGGCCGTTATGAAGGTGGCTCATGAACTACCTATGGGGGGCCATTTGGGCCGGGACAAAACTGAAGCCCGCAATAGGGCGAGATTCTTTTGGCCCGGACTGCTGAGAGAAGTGGCGAGATATTGCGCCTCTTGTCCGGTGTGTCAAAAAGCCGACCCGAGGCGCCCCCCAAAGGCCCCTTTAATTCCTATGCCTTTGATGGAGGTTCCGTTCGAATGGGTAGCTGTGGACATCATGGGGCCACTTCCCCGGAGTAGTACTGGGAACCAGTATATTTTAGTAATACTAGATTATGCGACCAGGTACCCAGAGGCTGTGCCGATGAGGACAATATCAGCTCCAAAGGTGGCAAGCGAATTATTGAAAATATTCTCGCGGGTAGGACTCCCTAGAGAATTGTTAACGGACCAGGGGACGGATTTTACATCCCGCGTTTTTGAGGGCGTGAGTAAAGCCCTGGGGATTAAGCATCTGAAGACAGCTATCTACCACCCCCAAACAGACGGACTGGTGGAACGTTTCAATCAGACGTTGAAACAGATGTTAAAGAAGTTCGTGACAGAGAGACCACAGGACTGGGACAAAATGATACCCCCTTTGCTGTTCGCAGTAAGAGAGGCTCCCCAGGCCTCAACAGGGTTTTCACCCTTTGAACTGTTATACGGCCGACAACCCCGGGGAATACTTGATTTGATTAAAGAAGGTTGGGAGGAACAGCAGGGTAGAGACCAGAACTTGATACAATACGTGGTACAACTGCGAGAGTGACTAAGGGCTGCTCGCAGTGAGGTTGTAGGCAATCTCAGGGAGGCCCAGCAACGCCAGGCGAGATACTATAATCGAGGCGCCCGGGAAAGGAAGTTTGAGGAGGGGGACCGCGTGTTAGTTCTATTACCGGATAGAGAGAGTAAGCTGCTCGTCCGATGGCAGGGACCCTACGAAGTCATGCGCAGAGTGGGGCCCTTGGATTACGAGGTATATCAGGCCGATAGACAGAAGAAGAAGCAGATATATTACATCAACCTGCTGAAGAAATGGGAAGAGCGAGAGTGTATGTATTTAGCCTCTCAGCTGGATGAACTAGAATTAGGACCCTCCTTGACAGAGGAGAGTGGACCAGGCGACGTGGAACTCGCATCGAGATTATTGGAGGCCCAGAGGCAACAGGCTGCCGAACTAATCAGGGAGTTTGAAGACATGTTTCAGGAAACACCTGGGGAAGCTTGGGGTGTGGTACACCGGATAAAAACTCCTCCAGGCCAGGTGATCAGGGAGAGCTGGAGACGGATTCCCCAGAGGCTACAGAGTCAGATAAAAGCAGAGATTGCAATGATGTTGGAGAAGAG
>NW_005842694.1:539792-541050 GCF_000455745.1 Alligator sinensis
GGGCTGACAGCCAATCCAAAAAAATGTACTATAGGGAAGGAAGAAATGCAGTATCTGGGCTTCCTGGTAGGAAGTGGGAAAGTGAGACCACTATTAAGCAAAGTGGAGGCTTTGCAGAGGTACCAAGCGCCCCAATCTAAAAAACAAGTGAGGGCTTTCCTGGGGCTAGCCAATTACTATAGAAGGTTTGTGCCCCACTTCGCAGATCTAGTGGTGCCATTGACAGAGATGACCAAAGCGAGAGCCCCAGCCAAGGTAAGATGGATGCCAGAGGCGGAGAGGGCCTTCCAAACAGTGAAGGAAGCATTATGCTTGCAACCTCTGTTATTTACCCCGGATTTTAACAGACCCTTCTTGGTGCAGACCGATGCGTCCGAAGCAGCGATTGGGGCAGTACTGATCCAGCTAAGAGGGGAGGAAGAGCGTCCCATAGCATATATAAGTAGGAAATTACATCCACCGGAGCGGAATTATGCCACAATAGAGAGAGAATATTTGGTGATCACATGGGCCGTGGAAACATTCCGCTACTATTTGCTGGGAAGACAATTCACGCTGCTTATGGACCACGCACCCCTCTGCTGGTTACAGAACATGAAGACGGACAACGCCAGATTGATGAGATGGGCCCTAAGTTTGCAACCCTATTGTTTTGAGAGAAAACATTACCCGGGCAGTAAGAATATAAGCGCGGATTTCCTCTCGAGGCAGTAAGAGGAAGAAGGGGGGTTGGGAGGAACAGGAAGACCGTGACCAGGAAAGAAAGGGGGGTCAACCTTTTTGTGAATGGCCAGTGGCAAAGGCCAAGGGACGGCCGAGAAATGGACTCCTAGCTGTCAATTAGTCAAAGACTGTAGGGGAAAGGTAGGCCTGAGTTGCACCCTACCAGAGGTGGCTAGTGTGGGGGGATTACCTGTGGCAGGGTAACTCCTGACAAATCCCACACGGTGCACCCTTGGGTAAAAGGCAAGAAAGAGGCGCCTAAAAGCCTCTGCCTCAGGTATCCAAGTTGCTGGGTGCTGGAAGAAAGGCCGAAGAAGACCCCACATTGGAGCAAGACCTGACGAAAGGGAAGATCTGCCCCGGTGAGTCTGGGTCTTGAGGGGGGGTGGGGGGGGAGGTGTGTCACAGAGCACTCAGGGGCTCTGTGCCTGAAGAGGTGAAAACTGTTAGAGAAGGAGCCCCAGCAGTGGTTAAGGAGCGCAGCTGCGGGTTGCTGGGGCAACCAGGGAAGGTCAGCTGACCAGAGGGGGCAGGG
>NW_005842694.1:541131-559613 GCF_000455745.1 Alligator sinensis
GCAGAGGCTTGAGCAACATTGTTTTAGCCAGGCGGCTTCCATTTATGTTACAGCCCAGAGGCTTTTTGTTTTGTTGTGGTTGTTGTTTAGACCGGTGGTTTGGGTGAGGCTATGAGGGGTTGGAGGAGGCCTCATAGGAGACCCACAATAGTGTGGGGATCCAGGCGCCAGTAAGGGCGCAGTTTACAGGGTGCGTAGACCCGAGCCCCAGAGAGGGGCGTTTGAAGAGCCCCGTGTGGGTGTAGCAAGCCCCAGAGCGGGGCGCAGCGTACGGGGTGCTTAGGCCCCAGCCCAGAGAGGGGGCAGTATTATTAGGCAGCCCAGCATGGGCACAGCGAGCCCCAGAGAGGGGGCAGTATTGTTAGAAAGCCCAGTGAGGGCATAGCGAGCTCCAGAGAGGGGGTAGTATTATTAGAAGGTCCAAGTTGGACACGGTGAGCGTCAAACAGGGGGCAGCATTTTGAGAGGTCCAGGTGGGGGCACGGTGAGCCCCAGAGGGGTGAGGCGCATGATTGAAGCCCCAGTTTGGGCACGGGCAGCCCCTGGTAAGGGGCCGCATTGTAGGGGGGCCCAAGTTGATCCAAGAAAGCCCAGGAGGGGGCAGCAAAGGATAGCGACAACGGTGATTACACCTGCGAGGCTTGGCCTGTGGTATTGGGGAGGAAAGGAGCCGCAAATAGCGCCCCCTGGCAACAGGGCTGGAGAATGGCAGCCTCCCGCTAATTAATATAATCTAATTAATTAACATCAAGGCATGGCAGGCGAGAAGGTGGGGGGTTGCCGCAGAAACAGGGGAGCGGGTCACAGTTTGGCTAAGTGCTGAAACGGTACCTGTTACAGTGCCCCACTGCCAAACAGTTGCAGATTTCAGGTCTTTTCAAATCAGTGCCCCAGTGGAGGAGAAATCACCTTAATGGAGCCTGAACATATTATCTGTCAAATGTATACAGGTGCTGTCTACCTGCAATAGTAGTGATCAAAACTGCATGTCTGAAAGGGAAGGCACTGCTACTCTGTCACCAGGAAGCAACTCACTCTTGGTGCACTTGTGGAGAGGAATTTCTCCCTGCATACTTACAAGTTGATGATTCATAACTTGCATGATGTTAACACCTCCTACCATAATAGTATTAATCTAGTTTCCAAAAGAAATTGGAAATACATTTTACTTGATCCCTTTACCCTTTGGCTAGAACTTTACCTTTTATAATGCAGCAGTTCAGAATGTTAAATGATGCTATTATACAGCATATCAAGGTTAATGTTTGATGTTGATGGGTCATTTAAAATGGTGTTGATGAAGCCTAAATCCAAGATGAATTCCTACCCCCTGTGCTAACACTCTGAATGCCATTAGTCCCAATAATATTCATTTTTTTTAAGCTGGAACTGTTGGCTCCTAAAAACGACAGCTAAAAGATACTTTTATGCTGTCCTCTCTTTCGCTAGTGGCATAAATATCACAAGATTCCTTTAGAAATGTTTCTTTCCTTCAGGAGACACATAATATTGTGGGGAAAAATACATAGAAGATAGCATAGAAGTTACACATTGCATAAACTACATACACAGAAGAATAAACTGCATCTTCAAGCTGTGTTACATTTATCTGATGTGGAACACAAATGTTGACTAATTGGTTAAATTTATCTTCCAAGCTTCAGCAAATGAGCTGCATAAGGAAGAAAGACTACTTTTTAGGAGATGGCAAAAAATAATAATTCTTGAGTGTCAAAAATGTCTCTGCCCTCTTTAGTGCATAATTTTAGATATAACCTTATATTTTTGAGCATTCATTAAATTATGTAAATATATAGAAATCATGTCTTTGAACACACAGCACAATGAGGCAAGCAAGGATCATAAATTCACAGGAAAATTCAGGCTATTCTCTCTACAATTGTCTTACTTTGCTTTGCGATCTTGTTTTATTGTGGATGTTTGTGTGTGCTGATGTCCAGAGGTCAGCCTGGTGCCAAGCTCAAACAATATTCCAAGTCACAAGGGGTTTTGCTTGAGTTAAGACTGAAGTATAGAGCCTGGGGTGAATCTTAAAGTCAGAATGTAACAGAGTACATGGCTCAGTTAGACGGCCTTGGAGGACTGGGCCAGCTGACAGGAATGATTGGCTGAAGCTAAAAGCTTCTAGAGGATGGAGCTGAAGAAGAAAGGGAAGGCTGTGGTCTTGAGGAGGCAACACAGAGTTGGGGTTGCTCTCTCAGGATCTGGGAAAGGACCACAGAGTTTGATGTAACCATTTATTGTTCATGTATTTTGTTTGTTGTATGATTTATGTTATTTCCTATGGGGACAAGTTTGCCCCAGGGAAAATAAAACTGTGCTGTGAAAAGTGACAATCTGCTACACAGAATCATTAACTGGAGATAGAAAAGAGCTGTTCAACAGTCTAAGCCTTGCCTGATAACACCCATCCTCCAAGACTTTTCCATGTCAAGTAAAAACGTTGCTTCCCTTGTACTTTACATACAAGTTCTTCTTTCATGCCCAGCTGCTGCAGCTACAAATCTCTAAAAAGTCTCTGAAAGCAGAGCTTCACAGAAACAGAAGGGAGACAGGGACCCAGTGGATCATTCCTAAGCTGAAGTGAAACATGGGAGAGACACAGGCAGATGCAAGAAGAAAAATGTCAATCAAAGAAAGAGAACAGAACAACAAGAAATGCTACATTTTAGCTACTGCATAGCAATAGCTGAATGGTTGGGACCAGAACCTTGGTTTCTTGCCTGACTGCTTTGTACCAGAACTTGTAAACAGGCAGCTGGGATTCCCTTTGCATCAGCGAATCCCTGCCTGACATAGAGCCAACTCAGCCAGCGGTATATCATGTTATCTGGCTTTCCTAGTGTCCAGAGCATGTGGAGTGAGTGCCCAGAATATCTTCTGCCCTAGTGAGAAAGAACAGCTCGTACAGGATTGTCACAGCTGGCCTGGGTTAGGACTGCCTCAAGTCAGTTGTAATTCATGCTTTCATGGTCAATGACTATAAAAGTGGACCTGAAATAGATTTAGGAAAGCAAATATTTGGAGGAAGTCTTGTAATTGCAATTTTAGGTAAACAGCTATAAATTTATGGGGAAAAGTGTTTTATTCATCCAGCTTTATCCCTGGAGTTGGAATGGACATTAAAGACAGTAAGCATTTACAGACATGCTCTGAGGTGTGTGTGTGTGTGTGTGTGTGTGTGTGTGGAGGTGCTTTAACTAGCACAACTCTGGGAGCTGCGCTAATGAAATCTTTTGGAGAGTCATGTGTATCAGCATCCCATGCTGAAAAATGGTGACAGAGCACTTTGAACTAAAGCTTATCAAATGAGCTTTAGTTTAATGCAGCCCACCACCATTTTTCAGTGCAGGGACACTGATGCACACATTAACTCAGGTGTGAAAATAACTTTCAGTGAAGCATTGGATGCACTGTCAAGATGCTCAAGAAGGCTAAACTGAACAATATACGCCTGGGCCCCTAGCTTATTACTAAAGCTTTTAGTTTCTATTCAATGGGATAAAAATATATTGTGTACTTATATGTAATGAGCAGGGATCCTAGAAATCCATTTGCCATGGAAAGATTTGGAATTTGCACTTTTCCAGAGAACTTTAGAATCCCCAGAAAAAAAACTTATTGAATATAAAATGCTGGCTCCTCAGGGGAGCCAGTGGTTCGCATGGCTGCTGTGGCAGCCCACCAGGGAGAAGCTCCTGGCCCACAGGGAAGCAGCTAAGATGGCGGTCACCCTCTCTCTCTCTCCACCACTGATTAGCCAAGAGGGTTGACCATCATGCGGCCCTGCCCGAATGGCAGCCCATTGACCAATCATTGACAAGGGGCAGGGCTCTTCAGGGAGCCCTCTCAGCCAACCAGCGGTGAGAGGCAGGGCTAATGCTGGGGTTCTTCAGTCAATTAGCTTGGGGAGAGGAGGGGAGGGAAGGGGAGGGGAAGGGGAGGCTCGCCGTGGAAAAATGCGGATTTTAATTATTTTAATTGGAGAATGTTGTTGTTGTTATCGTGGAAAAACTAGGATCCCTGGTGATAAGGCACCATACCATCTGCACTCCCACCTTTCAAAATACTAGATCTGCCCACGTAAGCTTCTACTGGCTTCCAACAAAGAGGTGAAGGGCTCTAACACAATTGCTGTTGTTGTTATTATTGCCAAGTTTTATAATTATATTCCATTCCAAATTACCTGTATAAATATTAAATTATTTAGCCATCCCAATCCACATGAGGTGGCTAAAATACTAATCCAAGGCAACATATTGAGTCACAGCAAACCAGGACAGAGAATTTCGGTGTTGTTGGCTCTGAACCTTGTGCTCACTCAACTGGTGCCTCAGTGCATAGCCTATCCCATTACATAGTTCATTATCAACCTCCCATGCCATACACTCCCTTCTCTACTGTCTACTGCATGGAAAAGTACTGTGGAATAATACTATGGACATTTGTATTACAATGCAAAATCCCAATGGTACCAAAATAAGAACTAATCTAGAGAGCAGCATGGACAAAGATAGTCAAGCTTCAATGGTAATGAGATAACAAACTAGTGGGGAAACTAAATGGGAAATGTAAGCATACCTGGTATTTTAGAATGTTAAGTACAGGTTCTTTAATGCAGCAGGAAGTATTGTAATTGAAAGATGCCTTCAATTTGGGAACTACAAAGAATTAACTTTCCTTCACCCCAGCAAATTAGAAAATAAGAGTGTGCTAGATTTCACTTGAAAATAAAATAAAATGAAATAATGAAGATCATTGATTTCTAAGTATCTGCCCTTGAGGCAGCCCAGAGCAAAACGGTTCCCTAAAGCAATCCTACCTTTGTTTTCCAACTTGAGTTCTTCTGCTAGCAAGCTGTCTTGTCTGTTGCCAAGCACAAATGCCAGAAACGAGAGGATCAGGGCATCCAGGATTCCAATAATAGCCAGGATATATGCCCAGCGGACTGAACAAGCCCCAAGCGTGTACTTGTCTGTTTTTTCACCGCACATCCGTTTTACCTCATCCGAATCCCAGCCGTCAGGAAAAATCATACAGCCCAGGACAAGACAGGCAGCTTGGAGACAAAAGAGAGGGAGAACAATGGTTTGATGAAACCAAGCTTCCATTTTTGCTAATATCTACATATTTATTATTAAAACATGTTATTCCATCCAGAATATAAAATATAGGTTACTTGCAAAACAAATAGGTCATGTAATTATAAACTGTGACTATAAATTTGATGTAAAATCATTACATCCATCATCAACTTGAAACCTAATAAACTAACATTAAAAAATTAAAGTCCTGTGTCTGGACCTCTCATCTGTTTCTTGTGATTGTGCAATCACATTTTCCTGTCATTAAGTACATTTTGTTTATGCTTCATTGTGACTTAAAAAAAAGACTAAGATGAAACAAAAGAGGAAACTGATTAACTAGCTAACTATACAAGGAAAACAAATTGATTATCTACAAAGTCAAATGTCCTGTGGAAACAGTTTGAAAATAAAATAGAGGGAAAAACCCTTCTCTTTTTGGTTCTAGTAATCTTGGACAATATTTGTATCATTCATAAGTAACAACAGTGTGAGTTTTAACATCATCAGTTTCCCTTTTAATTTAAATATGTTTTATGTAAAAAGCATGTACTCCTCAATAATACAACTAATGCTACTGTTCTGTAAGCAAAAATAAGCTGCCAAAATTGCTGCCATGCTCTGATTTAGTTTACCTCAGGAATCAACTCATGACACCTCAAACATGAAAAAACATCAATTCCTAGGAGCAGGTAAAACAATAATTTCTATAGCAGCAGAAAGAATGAGGTTCTTCTGTGTAGTGTAGCTATGCACTGGTTGAGGGTTGGGGGAAGCTGAGGGGTGCTGAGTGTTATCAGTTACAAGAAGAACCTGTGTGGGATAACAACGTATGGGAAAAAGAACTATAATGTATAACAACTCTGCTGGAACCACCCCCCACTGAAATTCATTTCCAAGCATGGGGAATGAGCCAGTTGGAAGTGTTTGTTGTGTTGTACAGAAGCTCATGTTACAGTGCTGATTACCATATTTTTTTTACATAAGACCAGGTTTTTTTCCCAAGCAGGATGGGAAAAAAGCTCTTCATCTAACATTTGCATGCAAGGAAATCTCAGTAAATACATTGTGTATCACTGAACTTCTGCTAAAAGCAGGATGTGCTCAGTAATGGAATCCACTGCTATGAAGTTGATTAATACAGTCAATACTGAGCATGACCGTAAAACACATGGCCCATATTAGGCAAATATACTGATAGAACCTACTACTAGGCAATGTTAATGTAGCCCATAACAGTGCACATTATGTTCAGTCCCCCTCAGCATTGACTCTTTTTCAAATCATGGTGAGCCACTGGATTGAATACATTTTTACTTCCTCTTCACTCCAGAGCTAAGCTTTGCCTTTTCCAATGATTCCTATTTCTTTACCACCCTTAAATATCTGGCAAATAAATTCAACGCTAACCTCCAATAATTAGGTTCTATACCTGGGAAATTATAACAAATTTATAAATTTTCCATAGTCAGACCCCAGCATGATTACGTGAATGCAATTCACATAAATGAAATACGAAAAAAAGAAGAACTTAAAGATAATAATTGTGTTAAATGAATTAACTTATTAGTATTTAAGTAAGAATCTGCAAATCCATGTGCTTTTAACTTCCCGTTTGTATATCTTTCTTCTGGCTTTTCTAACTGGGAGGCATGCCGCATCTTAAGTGCAAATCTGTTCCTTCAGTATGGCTGGCCTGGTTCACTGGGGCATGCTGTTCTCCTAAAATGGCCTTCACACTTGCTATAGCCTCTCAAATGTTGCTGAGCTTAAATGTACATTTTAAATATGGATTCTGCTGTCAGTTCCCTGTTTCAGTGAATAGTTCAAAGGAGCTACTTAAATTCATGAGAAATGCATATTCTGTGGCTTTAGGCTTCCTAAACAAATTCTGATCTCATTAGAGAGATGAAAACATTAGGTCAGATTCAAATTGTCCCAGAAGACTCATAACCAGGACTTTCAATTTCAAGATAATGTTACATACTATCATTTTACTTACCAATGGCACCCAAAAAACAAGAAAACACTTCTGCAGACAACATCATTATGAAACGCTATGAGAGGGACAGTACAGTGTAGAGGAAAAACAGTAACTTGGAATATTGTTTTCTTTAGGACAGTTACATAAGTAAATTTGGTGAAAAAAGCAGTAAAAAGAAAGTCTGCAGTTAATGTCTGCTGTTAAATAAAACCTTTTTGTACCTAATACATATGATACATTCTTACTGAAGATCTCGTTTATGGGTACATATAACTGCCTATAATACTTCCAAGGACAATTAGGCCTAGAATCAAGGACAATTAGACATAGAGTGATTTGCTGAGTACATGCTGGCTTAACAAATTAAAGTTGCCTGTTGACTGCTTTAACTTATTTACTCAATTTTATAAAGATCTCTGAAGAGTTTAAAAACAAATTGTACAGTAATTTCCTTGCTCTAGCTAGTTATTTTATGCCTTTAAAACAGTTATGTTTCTCTTTGAAATACAAGCATCACCCCTGGATATGTGATTTGCTTCCTTGAAACTTACTCTTAAGTTCTTCTAGTTCTACTTCAAATAGTCTGCATGAAAAAGCCAAGATTCACCCACCGTTTTTAGAATGGAAAACACCATTGGTAAATGTTTGTTATAGCATAGCAACCATACACATGCAGGCCGATTCACAGACTGCATACAGTAGTCACCACCAAGGTTTCATTTGTCAGCATTTATTTAACCACTATCACGGTTTCTCCTCACAGAAGGGTATCTTTGTGATATGTAGAAACAACAGATATATATTGACATTTCACTGCTATTTGCCAGACACGGGCCCTAAGTATTTCCTGAAAATGTTGTAGACAGTCCCTTTGTATCTAAGTTACTAGGAACATATGCCTGTAACTAAGGAATATAGTAGAGAACTTCTCAATTAAGATTCTCAGTCTTCCAATTAAGCTAGAAATAAGCTTTCTTAATTTCTGATCCTGCAAATATTTATGCACATGCTTCATTTACCAGTACGATGGCTAATCCCATTGCACATTAGTCATGTTAAATACATGGGTAAGTGCTTTCAGGATCAGGGCCTTACTGAAAAAATTAAAATTGAAGTGAGGCTGATCTTAAAGTTCCTGGACACAGGACAAACAGAATATTCACACCTGTTTAGCCTTTGTATAGGTCAGGTATTTTCTAGTGGATAAGCACTTGGTCACTATCTTCAGATGCAAGAATCATGTCACATCTTTGAAAGTTAACATAAATAAGATTACTGAACCTCAAGTCAACATTACTTAAGGAAAGTCTTTTTCACTGAATGCCTATAAGGATACAGGCATGCTTGATACTATTAAGCAGGTAATGCTTCATTTATCAGCTGCAAGACTGAGAAAAGACAGGTATAAAAATCCCCCTACAGGTCTATTTTGTATTGATAGAAGTTTTTACATTTTAATCCTTCTGAAGAGGATTAGGAGATTTTTCTCTGTGAGGAAATTGCTTTTGGTTTTATAAATAGAAAACCATTTTATGTTGCCATTTCAGTTAAACTGAAAAGAAATTATTTGGTGATATAGATGTTGGACCTGATTCTGCCAGTCCTACCTTATCTAAACATCCATTGACTTCAACAGGAAGAGAGATAGAATAGGGGAAGAAATAAACCCTATGTGACATGGTCTAATACACACAAAAATTATACATGACAATATATAAATTACGATACAAACAAGAATTCCAGATGAGAGAGTGAAAGTGTTGTTGCAGCATATATTTTTAAGATCAATAATACAGGATTTACAAAAAATCTGGAAACTCTCAAAAACTGAATCTTTCCCAATAGAAGGAAGGGTGGTAAGCCATCAATTTTTACAACTTTCTAGGCTTCCCTTAGCAAAAATATTGACTTTATGTTACTCTAACACTTACTGAATGCCTAAATAGCATTGTGTTTCTGGGTATGCAGACAGATTGTTTCACTGTCTCTGTGGCTACACAGAGAACTTGCAAGAGAACTTGCTAAGCCACAGCCTAGTCTCACTGACATTATTTAGCATTCTTTGGGCTGCTCTGAAACAGACAAAATTATATCTGTGTCAGTTTTATTTTGCTTTTGCTTGTGACAACCATTACCAGCCTCCAAGGTGCTGGAGTGGTTGACTCCATTCATGGCCCTTCCCCAATTTTTCATATCAGTCTTCCTCTGGCCAACACCAGTAGGTGTTTGTTAAGGTTCTGAAGCTCCAAAATAACTAATTAATAACTATAACCTAAGCATGCTAGATACACATTTGCTTCTTTTCTTAAGAGGTTTTCCCAAACAAATAGCTGACAAGAGTTGTCAGATGGCTTGCTACAGGGCAGCAAGTGACAAGGCAAATCACTCGCATTAAGAAACAGACTCTAAGATTTCAGACTTTGGGGATGGAAGACACAAGGAGCAGTGCAAAGATGATATTTTCAGAGACTGGAAACACATTGAGTTCTATATTCCATTGACACTGACCAATAAAATGTTACTAGAGTCCCCTCTAGTACTATACATGCTCAAGTTGAAATCATGAGGGGCAACAGTACATGATCAGATGGTTCTCAAAATAATAATACAGATTATGTTATATTATTGAATGAAAAATACCAAATTAATTTCTATTTATAATACTATGACACTTATACAAGAAAATGGTGTAAAGCCTAGCTGAGGAACTTATGCTGACTCACCATTGCCTACACCCACACAAACACAGGAAATATTGCATCCCTAAAAAGAGAGATTCCTGGCTTTCAGAAATTGTCCCGTACTGGGGCTGCAGTTTACATATTCTGTTGGGGACTGTGTCATTATGGAAGAATTCAACTTCCCAGATATAGATTGGAGAATACATGCTGCTAATAGTAGGGCCCAGATATTACTGGATGTGATGGGTGACAGATTTCTTCACCAGACTGTCAAGGAACCAATGAGAAGTGATGCTATTTTAGATGTGGCTTTGGTAAATAGCAAGGAAGAACTAAAAATAAACCCAGCTTGAATGATCATGAGGTGATTCAGTTTACATCAAATTCAAAGGAAGGATAAAAATGTGTCTGCAATTAAGCATTTTTTATTTCCTAAAAGAAAACTTTGAGAAATTAAGGCAACTAGTCAATGAGTCAACTGGCATGGAGGGCTCAGGGACTTTTATGTAGAGAAGGCCTCAGATTTCATTAAGTCAACATTGCCAAAACTACCTCTATCCCAAAGAAGGGGAAAAATTATATGGAAATTTCCAAACCTCATTGTATGTATAACAAACTAGTAAAATGATATTGAGTGTAAGCAAAGAAACTATAAAGTTTAGAAAAGGAGGTTTATCAGCAAAGAAAAAGTTAAATGTTGGAGGTCAGGAAGTGTAGGAATAAAGAAACAATTACCCAAATCAAGTGGAATTGTCCGTTAGAAAATTTCAGCAGATAGTTAAAAGTTCTCTAGCCAAATAAATGAAAGAGTACAAGGAAAGAAGGGGATATGCTATAAAGTGAGTATAGAGATAATCTAGGTATGGCACAAAAACTAAATGAGCATATGCTCAGGCTTCAATGTATAGAAATGGAAATGGAAATGACTATGCTTAAGGTTGAAACAAAGCTCAAAAAAAAGCCAAGGTACTCAATTTGTAAGTCTGGTAGCAAATCTACCAAATCAGGGATGGTACAGTATGGAGAATAGCATGCATAATACCTATATTTATAAAAAGAAAAATGAAATAGTGAAATGAAAACCGAATGGTGCAACTGCAGACCCCAAAGTCTGACCTCAAGAGCATGCAAGACTTTAGAACAAATTTTGAAGAAAAAAGGTGGAAGCAAAGGGACAATGAGATAAAATGCTTCATGAGTTCACCAAAAATTGATCAGACTAAGCTGATATATTTAACTGATAAGATAACTAATACATATTGTGGCAGGGCACTGTTTGTGCCTGCCACTTTAAGATCAGGGCCAAACAGTCAGCAGGTGTTTGTTTGCAGCAGCCATTTTAGATCCCTGGCTGCCTATACAAACAGTCTCAGTCACCTACTGCCAGGCCAGGCAGCAACATTGCCTGGCTGTGAGGCTTCTGGTATCGTCCTGGAGGTAAGGGAGGAGCTGTAGGGAATGGCTAGGAGGCTTCTGGTCCTGGGCATGACCTAAAACTGCACCCTGCTGGGAGTGGTTGGCCTGGTGGGGCTCTCTGTGGCAAGGGAGCCCCCAGGAAATGCCAGGCTAGTTACCACCCTGGTGAAAGGCAGGTTGGGGTGCCTTAACCCCAGCCCCCACAACTGGGTGGGTCACCTGCTGCTAGGGCTTGGAGGGCAGACCCCAGGGGAGAGAGCTGGGCTAGAGACTCAGACCTGATTGAGAGAGTACCCTCGACTGGTCAATGCTAGGGCCAGGACGAGGATGGCTAAAAGGGCCAGGGGCCCACTGTGAGGGATGCCTGGAGCTTGGAGGACCTGGGGTCCTGAGTGGCCTTGGAGGTGAGACCAGGGCCTGTGTGGCCAAAGGTCCTGGGGAGACCACACCTGAGAGGGGAAAGTAGTTTCAGGGAGCTAGATAGCCTGAATGAAGGGATCTGGGAGGGGTCCTGATAGGAGGATTCTGGGGCCCAGTGTGGGGCCGGTGAAAGTAATGCACCCCCTGGCATTGGGGCAAGAAAATGGGCAGCCTCCTGCCTAATTAAGATCGTTAATTAATTAACAACTGGGCATGGCAGGTGAGAAGGTGGGCAGTTGGCCCAGAAACAGCTGGGCGGGCCAAAGGTAAATTGGCCCTTAGAAGGGCCCCTGTTACACACATATAAAGGGAATGTGGTAGATCTAATTTAGTTGAACTTCAGAAGAGCATTTGATCCAGTGAAAAGTAGGATCAGTTTAAGTAGATGAAGAAGATGAAGATTAATACTAGAGGCAAACTGATAAAGATTTTTTTGGCCAATACTGATAGCTGATTATTAACCAGCCATATTGACCAATACCGATCTGATACCAATCCGAGAGCCAATATGCAGCCTGGCAACTTGGAGAGCAGCATCTGGCTGGTAAGTCTGTGGGGGGGGGAGGGGCATGGGGGCAGATTGTGGCCCCCATGGTAAAGAAGGGAATGGGGCTGGGACAGGGGTAGGCGCTGCCCAGCCAGGGCAGGGTGGGGGACAAAGCTGTGGGTGGCTTATCCAGGGGGCACAGGGGGGCAGGGAGGGGGATCAGCTCCCTGCCACTGTGTGCACCCCTGAGGGAGGCATGGGGGGCACGTGCCCCCTGGATTTGTGCACAGAGTGAGGGCAGGCTGCCTGCTGTGGGCTTGGGGACAGGGGCTGTGCTGGCCTCTTCCCAGTGGTGGGGGGCTGGGCCAGGGCTGCATGTGTGGCAGGTGAGGGCAGGGCAGGCAGCAGCATTGGGAGGGGTGGATGTGGGGGGGCTACGGTGAATTTTGGAGTGGCCATAGCCCACCCTATAGCCCCCCTCCTAGCGCCGCCTTCCCTGTCCCACCACCACCCACCTGAAATACAGCCCTGGCCCAGTCCCCTTGCTGGGAAGAGGCCAGCACAGCCCTTGGCTCTGATCCCACAGCAGGCAGCCTGCCCTTGTCCTATACACAAATCCAGGGGGCACATATCCCCCATGTCTCCCCTAGGGGTGTGCACAACAGCAGGGAGCTGCCCCCCTCCTCACCTGCCTCCCAGATGAGCTGCCTGTAGCTCCACCCCATGCCGTGCCCCATCCTGGCTGGACAGCACCTGCCCCTGCCCCTCCCCCATTCCCTCTCTCACCAGGAGGGCCTCAATCAGCAGCTGCAGGATTAATCGGTGACATTATCAGCTACACTGACCAAAAGAAGCTGATTGGTGATAATGCCAATTTTCCTTTTATCTGTGTCGCTTCCATAGGGACCGATATATTGGTGCACCTCTAATTAACACAAGAATTCTAACATGGGGAAGGAGCTTGCTGAAGGGGAGACAACAATAGGCTGTGTTGAAAGGGAGAGCATCAAGTTGAAGCTGTGCGGGCCGGGAGTGGTCCGAAGCCTTCGGGGGCGCGCGGCGGGCTGTGGCCAGCAGCCCTGGCATGTGGGTCGGGGAATTCGGCCTGACGGACTAGAATTAGGCACGGACTCGTAGAGGTTGATTAAAGATTATTTTACTTACACCGTAGATGGTCGCGGTGCAGGCAGGAAAAACTTTGCTTAAGTTGCAGTTACAAACGAAAAGAAAACTCGCACGAACAAGACCCGTAGAAAACTCGAGCCTCTTGAAACAACTCGGGCAGAGCTCTGGATACACACACACACGAAGTTTGTTAGGCTCCGTGGACCGAGCGCACAGGGAAGGGGTTCGTCGAGGGATAGCGTTTCGGCAACGGGGAGAGGCTAGAGGTTGATCAGGCCCCTGTATCCTCCTTAAGGAACACGCTGGGTTTGTTGAGCTCCACAGCGCGCTTAGAGTTCTTCACGAGATGTGAAGTCCTCCTTCTCCTCCTCCAACTTGGGCGGAAACTGTATAAGTATAAACTTAAGATGTATCAGGTAAGGTATTTCCAATAAAGACAGCAGTATTAATACCAGTGTCCAAGGCACTAGTAAAACTTCATGTGGAATAATGTGTACCATTCTAGACTCCCCATATTTAGGAAAAAGTCAGAGAAGGGCTGCTAGGGTGATTAGGAGACTAGAAAACCAATCACAAGAGGAGACTAAAAGAGGTTGGCTTGTTTAGCCTAGCAAACTGAAAGCTCTCAGGGGATATGATTACTCTTTATGCATATGACAAGTATGTAAATGCCAGGGAGGGACAAAATCTATCTACGCTAAAGGACAACATTGGGACAAGAACAAATGAGTATAACCAGATGGTGAACAAATTTAGTTTGGGAATGAGTAGAAAGTTTTTAACTGTCAGAGGAGGAAGGTTCTGGAACAACAGATGTAGTATTGGGAAAATCTGAACTACTTTTAATACAAAGATTTATAAATTCAGGCAGGGCATTATATGATGTGATTGCCTGTGATATGTGGGGACAGGACTTGATGACCTGGGAGGTCATTTCCAGTCCCATGTTCACATGAAATGGAAACGAGAGTAGTGTATGAAGAATGATGTATAATAGAGAGAAGAGAAAAAGACAGAGAAATAAGGCTCACAAAGAATGAAAGCTGTAGCAATGGAGTATAAATATGGTAAGACAGGTGGCCTATAGAAGACAATGATAAGTCCTGTGCTTTCATAACACGTCTTTTTTTATTGTGAAAGGTGGCGTTGGGGTGAAGCTCCCACATGGAAAAGAAATTTACCCAGTCAAATCTGTCATAGAATCGGCAGTAAACATCTCATTTCTGTCTTCTGGGAGGAGGGGCCTTTCAGACAAGACATCAGTTATTTGCTAAAAACAAAGGGAGTCAATATTCAGTTTTTAAAACGTCTGTGAGTAGTTGTTTAGAGAATATGATAAGTCAGCAGATAGTGCCTGTGTGCTCAAGAAGAACTTTATTAAGAATACAACTGCTCTCTAGAAACACAGGAGTGTCAGACCTGGGCAGGAAAAGAGCTATTTAAGATGAAGGACAATCTTGTCATAAGAAGAAATGAGTATAAACTGTCCATGAATAAATTTAGGCTGGAAAGTAGAAGAAGGTTTCTGACTATCAGGAGTCTGATTCTGGAACAAGCTCTCAGTAGGAGCAAAGGGGGCAAAACATTTTAAGTTAAATTTACATTAAGCAGTTTTAAGCTAGAGCTTGAGAAGTTCATGAGCAGGGTTTTATGGTGTGATTTCCTGTGACAGAAAAGGATTGCAACTAATGCCCAGGAGGCCCCTTTCTGTCTTATATTCTTCTATAATAGAAACCTGCATTTATTTACCTCTATCAATTATTCAGCTTTACAGTAATTGAAAAGCCAGGTGCCAGCAGAGCTGACAAACTGAAAGGAAGGCAGGGCTTGGACAGGAAAGGTCACCAGAGTTTCAGGTTTGAGCATCACAAGTCTTTGTGCTAAATGGGTACAGAGTTAATCCATATGGACACCAGTTTGGCAAAATTGTCTAGCTACACAGGGCATGCCCCCCTCTGTGCTCTTGTCAGCAAACTACCTCTCTTTTCTTTGACAATCTCATCCCTCAGAGTCCAAGGGGCTAGCCTATACTGTACCAGGTAGCTGGAAAGGCTTCCCTGAGCTGTCACAAAACTCCGTCTGGGAATTAAACCCTGAAATCCCAGGTGTTGCCCCCCTCTGGGGTGGGGTGCTTTCAACGGCACAAGGTAGCATTAAAACACAGATAAGAGCATGGTAAAGTGATATCCCACATAGATGTCCCTTCAGTGAAATACCCAGCAAGGGAGATATGTTAATCATGGTCCCACTTCCCCTAGCACTGTGACTTAAAAGTACACTACAGTCAAAATAATAATAGAGGAAACTGACCCCTATGCTTCATGAAAGAGCACAGGTCAGTGGTCAATGCCCAAGCTGATTATCTAGACATAGTAACTAGGAGTTCAGGCACTTGTCATCCAATCAGCATTTAATGCATTGCCACACTCCGGAGGAAACATAAAAAACCCCCAACTCATAAGAAGAAATGAGATAAGGACAGGTGTAAAGGAAGAAAGAGAGTCTCTTAACTGGGCTGCAGTTTTCTTCCTTTATTAATAGGCACCACACCCAGCCAAGGAGAGTGATGGATTTGCCATATTGTACCACAGATGGAGGAGCGGTAAAACACATCCCGCTACAGACATCTGTCACGCAGATGTCTGAATTTTTACTTGGTAGCTAGCCAGCAGCAGAAATCAACCTTATGGAAAAAGAAGTAGCAGGCTTCAGGAAGTTGTTTCGTGGAGAGTGGGAATATAAACACCGTCTGTTTCTATTCACAAGAGCCTGATGCATGGGACCAGAGTCACTGCTACTCTCTCCATGATGAGCAAAGCTTTTAAGTATTCTCTGAGAATGGTTTTCCAGTGGACATATTGCAGTTTCTGCAAAAAAAAATAAAAAAAAAAATCCAAAAAACATTGGTTTTGTTTTGTTTTTTGTTGTTGTTGGGAAGTTACCACGAAATACTTGATTATGGGCCAATGCAACACGAATCAGAATATTTGATTGATCATATTTGCTTTTATACAATACACCCTGGAATAATATGTGCTGCATATTTTTGAAAGGCAGAATGAAGAAAAAATCTTTCCTTGGAGTAAGTAACTGAGTAGCAGCAGCTAGGGAGCTGAGCCTGTTCATTGTTCCACTTCCTATGGATTGCATGCAGATTTTACTTTTGCCCAGTAAATGGCAAAACTGGTCTTACTGCATTTCTTGCCTAAAATGCTCACTCCAATTTCCAGCAGCTGATTTTTAGAAAAAAGGTATGTATTGTAGGTGAGAAAATATAGTATCTTGAATGATATCAAATCAGTTCAATAAAACATTAAACCACATTCCTCTATCATAATACTTTATCTTTCAAGAGCTATACTTCTGGGAGTCTCACTGTCCTATGGGACAAACTTCCAAGGGAAACTGTCTCCTAAAAGTCAATGCGCTGAGTTTCCTCTGGTGTACAGTGTGGGGAATGTCATCTGGCCAGGAAGCCCAGCTCAAAAGAGAGGATATAACTCTCATAATGCAATGGATCACAATGAACAAATAATTTAACATTTAAGTTTTTTGAGTCACTTAATAAAACATTTGATTTGGGGGATAATAAAAAGATTTGTTTGAATAAAATATGTCAAATGTTAATTTCAACTTTTGGGAATGGAAATTTTCTAGATATTTATTTTGTGGATATTTCAAATGTCAATTTATCATCTCATTCCAGAATGAAAACATGTGTTGTAATGTTGGGTGAAAACTGAATTTTGTTCAGTGTTAACCATGAGTCCTTGGCAGATTCCACAATTCTAATTCAACTGCAGGGCAGGTGAACACATTAATACCTTTCTCCAGTGCTAGCATGGTTACAAGTTCTTCTGTTCTCATTATGGTACGTAAATGCCGAATCCAGCTGTCACTGGAGTCATTGACATGTTTTCCACTGATTCAGTGAAGCAGGATTAAATCACATAGGACTGATCTCTGAAAGGCAAAGGTTTGTAGAAGGTCCAGCCTGTTTATCTGCACAAGTTTCACCTGCCCTTGGCACCCATAAATGTCAATTTTTGTGTAAGCAAAGTACATTTTGAGGAGATACCTGAAGGAGGAGAGGGAAGTTACTTTGTGCACGAAGGGCGACTAATAAGGAGGAAGCAAATTGATACCAGACATGGAAAAGAAATTTGGTTTTTTTTTAATCTTTGCTTCTTTACTTTTTAGTAAAAAATTATGTTTTGCTAGAAAATACTCAGAAAAAACTTGCACTAGACTAAAAGATGTGCTGGTTTTTCTCAAGAAGAGTTGAATGCTCCATCACTCAGATAGTAGCTATTCCCAAAATGCTAACACATCCTCTGGAGTTTTCATTTTCTAAGGGATTTTAGGCTCTCCTAAGAGGATTTGTGACAGAAAAGAGGTTTAGGGAGGAGGACCAGGTGGCTACTCATGGGGAAAAACAGATCCAAACTGACTCACCTTCTCTTTTCTAAAACCAGCAGTCCTCCTCTGGCTAGCTTGAGTGCATCTTCCCTTTCCTCTCCTGCTGAGGGGTCCCATGCTCACACGGGGGAAGCTGTGGAAGTGGGCAGGGATGGAAGAGGAGTTGGAGGCAGAGGGCTGGAGGGGCACTAACTCCTGGGAGCCTGGGTGGGTTTGTTAGCTCACAGAGAGGAGGTGGGAGCAGGGGATGGAGGCAGGAAAGTTTAGTGATATGGAAGGCTTTCATCTGCATGAGGAAAGAACTGGAAGCGGGAAGGGTGACCACCTATTGTTCTTCATCCTACACAGCTAGGATTTGATTAAATTATTTCTAATGTCATTGTTTTTTGAAGGATTGATACTTGAAGTTCTAAGCAGAGGAGGAGCACTCTCACAAAGACACACAGGCCAAACATTTAATGGATTATAAAGCCATTGACTTTTGCATCATTCCTTACAATGCACTTGAGGCGCACATGTACATCTTTATGACTGCACATCTTGTCATGTGCTATTTTTTACTTATCTCTGCTGCAGCTCTTCCTGATCTTTTAACAGTTCTGCTCGAGGAAGAGAAGAGGAATGGACAATAGGCCCTCGAGATTATTTGGCCTTGCCACTTCTTTATTCAAGTTGACATTCAGCACTGACACTATAGTGCCTTTCAAGAGCTGATGCCTTGCTGAAACTGGCAGAAGCAAAAGTATCAGCAACAGTAAATGTTCCTGTAAGTGAGCATCTGAGCTTTGGATAATGGTAGACAGCCTGGGGGAACAGGCCCAATAATAGTGATTATGTCCTTTTCT
>NW_005842694.1:559644-571575 GCF_000455745.1 Alligator sinensis
CTCTTGCCCTTTTTCCACTTGAAAGTGAGACTGTGCTTCATTCCAAATCCCTAGCCTGGGAGGTGCTGATTACCCTTAGCCCCAATTGACTCTGACAAATGGGAACAGAGAGCTTTAGGGTGCAGACAGAAGTGCAGCTGCCCGCTATAACTCAGCACACTATGCAGGAAGCATTCTGAGTTACAAGGATCCTCCAGACCAAACAGGAGTTCACTGTTGGTTGCAGGGGGGAGGGGAATCTAGCAGCTGGCTGGGAGTCTGCAGCCAGTTTTTCTTAGCAATGGCCCTTCATCCCTGAAAGGCTGCAAAGTTTCAGAATGGGAGTGGGGAAAGGGAACAGGGAGCTCATTCTAAGGGTTCCCCAGCCACTGCTGGAGGGTGAGGTGGGTGAATTGGAGCCCTGACACCTTGAGGGGCTCCAATACACCCACCCCACCATCCAGTGAGGGCTGAAAAAACCCAGATGGAACTCCTTCCACTCTCTTTCCTGCCTCCCATTCTGAAAACAGCGACAGGTTGGCAGACAGTGCAGACAGAAGTTAAAGAAGATGCTATATTTTGAAACGTCTTCATCTGACCCCTCCATGCAATGAGGGTTCAGATTTTCACCCAGTTGGCCATTTTGGAAGCAGTCTGCAGCTACGCTCTTGTGTTTGGTCATGGCTATCAACTGCTTTCTGGGGCCAGATCAGGTGCAAATTGTTACTTCTGTCTGCACCCTTAAGCATCCTTGAAGAATGTGAGATATCTGCACTGATTTAGAAACTTGATATTATACATCTGTCTACAGGTGCAGAGGTTGTTGTGTTCCTGGCCCAAAAGGAGTAAAAGGTTAAATGAACCTAGGTTAGCTTGGCCTACAGAAACCAAAGCAATGGCTTTACAGAGCCCTAACTGGCACTGCTCAAATGGATAATGCAGTGAATTCAGTACTGCATACCCGCTTTTAACCCACTGGGGAGATGCATACAGTAGACTGGCAAGGTTCTGATGGCCAGGGTAAACATAGGGACTTTGAAATGGACACAAGACTGCCTGTAAACTCAGTAGCAAACATGAACTGGGGGGTCAGACAGACAAGCAAAGGAGGCAAAGGGGTAGTCTGCACCCTGCAGAAGTGCTAGGGTGAATGACACAAAGCAGGTGGTACCTAATCTTGCAAAGAAAGGCTAAGGTTTAGGTAAGATAATATACACAAAGCTTTAACTGTATTAACCCTTGTTTTCTGTTTGTGTTCCAGTGGACAAATAAATGACACTGGTCCCTGACAGATGTTAATTTAAAGGTGCAATGAGATCTGAGGCAGCATCTCAACAATCATGCTTCCTGGCATGCCACATGTAGGAGCGCAATTGTGGGCTCCAGCATCAGAACCCATTTGGCCATATTGCCAGTGCAGGGGGAGCCTTGACTTGGCTCCCTGTGCTCCCCTGGCTGGGAGCTCCAGTTAGCTTACTGGGGCTCCCAGCTCTGGGTGTGCATGGTGTACTGCTCAGCTGTGAGCCCCAAGAATGCATAGTGCACTCCCTGGCTGGGAGCTCCAATTCGGCACTTCCAGTCTCTTAAAAGGCTCCACTGTGCTTCAGAGGCTGGAAACACTGGCCACACATTCAGTTAAAGTGTGACAGGAACCAGGCACAAAGTTATTACTCAAAATATGTCTAATTACTTTGTGGCTTATTCTTTGCTTTACCACAACATTAACTGAATGAACATTTGGCTAGGTCACTAGTTAAGATGTGATTAGCCCAGGAGTGGGCAAAATATGGCCCACGGGCTGAATCCAGCCCACCAGGGGACTGGATCTGGTCATGTCTGTCCCTGTGGTGTTCGGCCTGGAGCCAAGCCTTGTCCACTCATGTTGGGGTAGCCCATGCCGGGCTCCTGCTGGTCCCTGCAGCCCAGCCCTGGTCAGCATGTGCAGCTTCCAGTGTGCTGCTCTGCTCCCCCTGCCTCCAGCGGTGGCTTCTGCTCCTGATCTTGCCCCTGCCATGCTGCTTCGAGGGGCTGGGTGAGCAGGTGGGCAGCTTCAGCTGGGCGACTCCAGCCTCAGTGCATGGGGCTCTGGCTCCAGTTTCAGCTCCCAGGAAGGAGGCTGGGAGCTGAAGCCACAGCTCTGCACACTGGGGCAGAGCCATCCAACTGAAATTGCCTGCCTGCCGGAGTAGTGTGGCCCAGGAGGGGCAAGAGCAGGAACCACTGCTGGAGGCAGGGGGTGCAGAGCAGCATCTGGCTGGCTGCAATTGCATCGGGAACAGCCCTGTCAGAAGCTGCTCTTGCCCTTGCTGCGCTGCTCCAGCTGGGCAGCTTCAGCCAGGCAGCTCATGCCCCAGCATGCAGGGCTCTGGCTTCAGTTCCTGGCCACCTTCCTGAGAGCTGGAGGTGGAGTCTTGTATGCTGGGGCATGAGCCACCCAGCTGAAGCTGGCCACCTACCCAGCCACCCAGAGTGGTGCAGCATGGCAAGTGTCATGGCAAAGTGGCATGGCAGGGGAAGATCAGGAGCAGGAGCCACTGCTGGAGGCAGGGGGAGCAGAACAATACCTAGTTGGGCTGGGCTGTGGGTGTTAGTGGGAGTAAGGGTGTGGGCTGACCCAGTGTGAATGGGCAGGGCTTGGCCTCATGTAGAGCACCAGGGCAGTATGAACCGCACTGCTAAGGTGACTTGAGCTGTACATGCCCCCCCGCTCTCCCCATACCCAACTACCTAGGCTCCCAGGACTTAGTGCCCAGGCTGCACCCCCTCCACACATGCATACTGTGGCAGAGCATATTTGGTGTCTGCCACTTTAAGCCTGAAGGCAGGCAGCTGGAAGGTGTGAGCCAGTCCCGGTGAGGCGGCCACTTTAGATCCAGGCTCTCAGGGCTGAATCAGCAGTCTGCTGCTGCAGCTGGAACAACAACTTGGGTGAGCTGCTGCTCACAACACCTTGGAGGTAAGGGAGGAACTATGGGGTTGGTAGGAGGTTCCTGGGGGCCCCATAGGGTCCCAAGTCTTGGGCCTAGAGAGAGCTTGGGCCTAGAGAGAGCAAGGCCCAGACTAGAAAAGGGGCTCACAACTTGCAGGCCTACACAGGGGCCAGGCAAGCTCCTGATTTAAAACAGGAAGGGGTGAGGCCTGGGGCTCAGGTGAGCCCAGCTGAGAGCAGAGCTGTGTTTTTAAGATCTCTGGGGTGCTAAGCAAGTCCAGTGTGAGATGGCTGTATGGTGGGGCCTAGAAGGGGACCCCTGTTGTCTAAGGAGGTCAGCTGCTGTGGGGCTCAGACAAACCCCGACTGGTCAATGCAAGAGGGCTAGGGCTGGAAGGCCGAAGGGCAATTAAGCCCAACATGAGGGGCAGGCCTGGGCCATGATGAGCTATTTGGCACCCTGACTGGCCTGGAGGCAGGGCTAGAGACTAAGGAGGCTGAAGGTCCCCTTGATGGGGGGGACATCACTGTCAAAGGGAAGAAAGGCTCAGCGAGACAGTAGGCTGAAATGAAGGAGGCTGAAACTCAGCTTCTGGATGAGAGGCAGCCAGCAGTAGAGAGGGTGCAACAGAAGGTCCAGTAGAAAAAGCAGGCCAGGAACAGCATATAGCCCAGTAGGGACAAGACCAAGTCAGGTAGGCCTGCACTGGTCCTGGGTATGATATGAAACTGCACCCTGCTGGGGCAGGATGGTCTGGTGGGGCTACCCATGGCAGGGGACCTCCCCAGAAATGCCAGGCCAGTTGCCTCCCCTTTGAAAGGCAGGGAGGGATGCCTTATAGCCCCAGCCCCCACATCCTCATGGGTTATCCAGGCCTAGGGACAGGCATGGGGGCCAAGCATGTCTCCTGATACCTGAGCCCTATGGGGTGTAAAACCCTGGAGGTCCCAGTGAGAGGGGGCAATAGAGTGACCCCAGTGAGGGGGCAGAAGATGTGTGGTGGCCTGCACAGGGTAGGGTGTGCAGTGCTGGCCTGTAGGGCTGTGCATCAATGGTGTGTTGAGTAGGGCTGTAGAGGCGGCCTGAAGGGCAGCACGTGGGCCAACCCCCACAAACATAATAATATAAGTGAAGGCCCTAGTGAGAGGGCAGAGGACGAAGGCCCTAGTAGGAGGGTATAAGTTGAAGCCCCAGGAAGGGGAAGGTAGGCCAAGGTAAGTCTACGGATGCCTGAGGCCGCAGTTGGGCCAGAGGCCAAGACCCCGGTAAGCCCTCAGACACGGTGAGGTCGAATTTTGGGTCAAAAGTTTAGGAGCTGCCCAGTGTGAGGGCACTGTGACTGTGAGCTCCAGTGGGGAGTGAAAGTCCCATGTGAGACTCTGGAGCTCTGGTCACAGTGTGGGGCACTGGAGCAACATGGATGCCATCTGTGAGGCATGGGCCACGGCGTAGGGAAGGTATGGAGCTGTGGACAGTGCCTCCTGGCATCAGGGCATTAAAATGGACAGCCTCTTGCATTTTACACTAGTTTATGGAACAACAAGTTGTGGCAGGAGAGACTGCCTTACAGAGACAGGTGGGTGGGCCAAAGTTGAGACCCAGCCCTGAGTTGGCCCCCTGTCATACACACATCCCTTCACACCCCTCCCCATACGTCCCTAAGGGCAGGGGTGTGTAGGGAGTGTGCCCTGGGGCCTAGCCCAGAGCTGTCACCACTTACAGCTCCATAGTGAGTTTTGGTGAGTTGTTGCAGTGGTGGGGGTAGGAGGGGTGCCTGTGACAGTTCAGGAAAACATGTGGTGCTTGGACCCAAATACTTTCCCACACCAGGATTAACCAGTGAATGATGTCTTAAGTGTAACGTCTGTCAGGGGCATGTGTTTGAACAAGGTGTTCCCTGGGCTACTCTTTCATACTGATCATTGACTTTTTGGGGGAAAATATAAACAAGAACTAAAACCCATCTGGACCCACTGAAGACACATAAGTGGTGAAGAGGGAGCTGTGACTCAGAGACCCAGTTTAAAACTTGGTCAAATCCCAGGAGAGAAACCTACGTGTTGGCCTGTTACTTTGAAAATGTGCCCAAGGTAAAAACTGAGTGAGGGTCAATGGTATAGTTCACCCTTGGTACTGTAATATCTCCTTTTAGGTATTGTTCAGTCCTTGACAGGATGAGGCCCCATGGGAACTAGAGGCAGATTTCTGAAGAGTGGTGCCTCCAGTTGCTTTCTATTTACTGTTATTTTGTGGTTTAAGTTTTGTTTAGTTAAGGTTTATAAGTCCCTTATAAAAGGGAAAACCACTATGCACAGCAAGTGCTACATACTGTCAAATGCAAAGTCTTTTTTTACAGATAGGTTAAATGGGGAAAGAGTTCAGAAAATGTTTTCTAGTCACTGTTTTGAGCTTCTTGCGCTACAGCTGGAACCGAGACTTTTAACTGCTTAGAGCCTCAGTTAGCTGCACCAGTTATAATTTACATGGTTTCCATCTATGTCACCATAGCAGTTTTTCTGCCATCACAGTCCAGTGGTCTGGGTCCATGTCCAGTCCTCTGCTGAACTGTGACATTTGAATCACGATCCCACAAATGCTCATGAGCATTGCTTTACAAAAGCCCAGCAACAGCTGCTTATGACCAGGGATACTGATAATTCTTTAAAGCTGCCCCTCAACCACACTCTCACTTCTGCCTAGAATTTACTCTCCTCATAAGATTGCTCAAGGGAACGCGCCGAGTTATGAAAAAGGCTGATTGAGCAGTTACAGTGGATGATTAGGGATGTCCATCCACATAGCAAAGCCCACATGCACTAACGACGTAAAGTATCTGGCAGGTGAAACCATTAACAGGGGGGGCACAAGGGTAGGATTGTTTGACTTTTAAACTGTGTTGAGCGGACCAGCACTGAAGAAGGCAATGTCAGAACCTAGGTACACCCCACAAGGGGGAATTCCACCGCCTGGTCTTAAAACCACCATCCTACTCCAGAGGAAACAGGAGCAGCCTTTCACCAAGCCCTGGGCTGGGATGATGAGGGAAGGCAGTGGGCAAGGAGGCTGGGGGAGTGACTGGTGGCAGTGTTACCCATCTGGGTTCCAGAGCTCACTGTACATGCACCAGACACCTGAAGGGAGGATGTAGTTATACCTTCCCCTTATGTCTGCCCCCTCCCCCCTGGCCCCCCACCAAATCTGCCCATGTCCTGAAGCAATCCTGTGTGACTACATGAGCACCAGACTGATAACACCAGCATAGCTATCCAGACTGATACTGGGGAATGCCTAAACTATGCCCATATCTCCAGAGGGGCCCAATGCATCAGACCCACCTGTTCCTGCTTGCATCTACCATTCTAAAAATGTGGTGATGAAGCTGGCCTGGAGGCATCTCCCACTGCAGCCACTCTCAAGAGTTTGGTCATTGGGGTGCTTGAAAGCGACTGCAGGGGGATATCCCCAAGGCATCTTCAGTGTCACATTTCTGGGCATGCAGTTTTGAGAGTGGGAATGTGCAAGCGGGGTGTACTTGGAAGTGGCTTTGCCAGCAGAGGCAGGGCATGCCATGTGGACATACCCATCGTGCCCCTTGAACTTTACAGACACCATATGTCCCTAGCCCTGTTTGTTTGGATTTCTTTCCTGTGTCCAGGTGCCCAACTTTCAGTCACCACTGTGCTTTAATAAAGGTGCATAAGTCACCCATCCAGATCTGTCTGAGCATCTCTGTCAGTATTTTCTAACCCACCTTAATGCTCATGAAGGCCCAATCTAGACAACAAAGTCTTACCAGTAAAACTTGCCTTACATCAACAGAGACTTTCACATGTGCAGACTCAGCTCCGAGTCCTCGGTGTAAACATAAAGTTTGAGGTCAACTAAAACTACCTACCTTAACAGCACTAAGCCTGTCCTAACACAGCTTCACTGATGCTATATTTGCTTGGACGCTACACTATTTTCTACCGACATAAACAGGCCTCCAGCCACGGTACTGCTTCCCCTCTTCTGATCACATTACTGAATTCTGCTTCCTATAGCTCACAGTGAGTGCAAGCCCTCCCATCTCTCCATAATTTCCACTGTTAAGTAACAGGGGTATAGGTTGTAGCCATGTTGGTCTAAGGACATAGGCAGACAAGGTTCTTTGGGTAAATCTGATAACTTTTATTAGACCAACTCAAATAGTTGCGAAAACTCTTCTTTGCAAACGTTCGAGTACAAATACCCTTGTCGAGCTGAAGAAGCATCCGCGGTTGGTGCGTGCTCTTCCTTCATTCCATCACAACACATCAACTGTAGATGCTTCCTCAGCCTGACGAAGGGTATTTGTACTCGAATGTTTGCAAAGAAGTATTTTTCCAACTATTTGAGTTGATTTAAGAAAAGAGATCAGATTTACCCAAAGAACCTTGTCTGCCAGTGTGAAGCGAGGGTTTAGGTTGTAGCCGTGTTGGCATTTCCAAAACACACTTATTCACATTTGTGAGCACACATTTGCTACCTTAACAGACAGGTTTGGCATCAGGTGAAGGAAAATGTGGGTGAGCTCTATACTGCAACCAGTTTAGAGGCTTAATGCTGGACTCTCTCAGCCAGCAGGGACAAGGGGAAATGCTGCACAAATAAAGCTGCTTATTTTGACATTGGGAAAGGCAGCTAGTAGCCAGGGTACAGCGAAGATGAGCAGCCTCTTACAGAAGATATAATATTCCACTACCTAACTGATTGCCCTCCTGCTGTTATGATTCTGGAATTGCAAGTGTGAGGGAGCCTCGCTTCACTGCTATCAAAGCAGCTCCCAGTTTGGTTTTTCTGCTAGAGCCAGAACGCTGCTAGATTTTTTTGGCTGAAATCTTTTTGCTGAGATGGGGTTGACTGAAAATGTGTCCAATTGATACTGGTCCCTGTGAATGCCCTCAACAAAATATGCAAATATTATATCTGGAAAAATCAAAGTGCTTTGTCTTGATATTTTCCAAACAAAGCTTTTGGGAATTTTTTTATTTAAAAACAATGGTTAATTTAAGATTTTATTACCAAATTTATATACTAAAAGTTAATAACCTTATAAGAACAAAATGAAACTGTTTGTTTTGTGTTGTATAAAATGTTTTGTTTGTTTCAAAATGAATTTTGAAAATGTTTGGTACATTGACAAATAATAATAATAAAAATGCCTCAGCCCCAAATGACGTTTGCAATTTTACCAAAGTACCAGGGAACTGAAAAATGAGTTATTTGTTCAGCTCTGGTCTCTGCACTGGATGGTTGGAGTGAGTTCAATACACATCACTTAGAACTGTGACCTCCCACATTCAAAAATTCTAGAACCACTATTGATTGTCCTGAATTTTGCATTGTGATTTGATCTCACCAGTTGCTGCTCAGTTCACAGGCTCACTAACACCTGGAGCTGGTCAAAGAAAGCTGCTGCACCTGGCAATTTCCATCTATTATCTGTGTCATACCCCTCCCCCTCACTTGTCTGGTTTCCACTGCTGCAAGCAAACAACTACTATTTACTGGTTTCCCAGAAACAGAAGCAGCAGCTGCCCTGTCTGTAAAATAGGAATATTTTATAGGAACCCTGTTGAACTCTGTTCAGCATCCTTGCTTCTGTCAGTGAGATCACAATGAAATTGAAATTGGTGTGAGAAAAAGCAGGTTGGGGAATATGATAGAGAAATTGTGGGAATTAAAAACATGGGATGAAAAGAGAATATCTTGGGATGGAACAGAGGGGATTGTGAAGTCTGACTCTAAGCTCCTATAGGTTCCTTAGAGGTGTGTTGGCAATGTAGTGCAAAAGTGTCCTGAAAGGCACAGTCTACATGCACAATTTTAAAGCAAGTCTTCTTGCTTTAAAACTCATTGCGCTGGACAAAGCAACCAAGTGTAAGCGCGCTCTAGTGAAAACACAAAACTGGAGGCTCTTTGGCTCCTAAAAAACTTTTCGGTATAGACATGGCTTGAAGCAACGGATTCATTTAAATTTTCTTCAATGTTTCTTTTACCAACCAGGTCTCAGAGCCCCAACAGACAGCCACGTGACCTCTGACTCCTTTTTAAACCTTAAGACAAGGTAATTCCCTGGCCTCCCTATGGAATATTAATTTCCTTCTCTCCCTGTCCTCTACCTTGGCTTCATTTTTTACCCTTTCCCATTTACATCAGTTATCATTTTGCAACAACATTATTCATGTGCCTTTTTCTTGTCTTTGATTGTTCTTTGCACTTTAACTCATCTGCACTGAACTTCTGTGTATACAGACCATGAGCCTCCAGTAATTTTGCTTGTAACTTTTCTCCATCTGTGTTTCATTGCCTTGTCATATTGGATTCTACCCAGCATGTCCTTATTCTGCTAAAGTTTTTACTAGGAACCATACCTCATGGTGATGTGTTCTTAATTTTGATTAAGTAACTAGTTCAATTAGGCTTACTATTGCTCCAACAGCTGTCCATACCTCCAGCTGTGTCACCTACCATCTGCTGCTCAGAATCAGGACAGGAATTTTCCCATCTGCCATCTATGCTCTCACTCATTGCACAAAGGAAGAGTTCTATACAAGGCCCCAGGTTACATAATTTCTCTCATTTGAGGACGAGGGAAAATCTTTTAACTGTATTGAACATTTCAATCCCCATTTTCTGTGGCTATATATAACATTTTAAGTAAAAAAAATAATCCCGAACAACCTCCAATGTGGATTAGTGCCTACTAAACCTGCACCCCATCTCACTAATCAGCTAAAAATGTCTGAGATACAGAAGCAAGAGCCAGGATCCATAGATCCAGCTATTCTTAAAACCAGCATAAAGGATGCTTTAATGGAACTGTCTTGGTTCTGAGCTGGACTGTTACGTGATCTCTCCTAAATGCCTTTTTCCTTGTGTGAGCCCTTGGCAGCTCAGTTCTCCTCTAAACATATGTTGTTTCACAGGTTAAAACCAGTACCTTAATTTTCATCCAGAAACTAATTAGAAGACAGTGAAGATTGTGGAGCACAGATGTAATGTGCTCCATACGCTTAATTAAACAGATAGCTGCATTCAGTAGCTGAAGATTCCCAGTTATCTGGAGCTGCAACTCCATGACAATCACATTGCAGTAATATTCTCTGAAACGAATAGATTTAATTTCTGGAGCTTCCCTTTCTTGTGTGTCACAGTTGAAAATAAGCACTCTTGGATGGTGCTTCTCCTTGAACTCCTAGGAACTGACAGGGATCCAACACAGGGGAAGAAACAGAACAAGAAGGCATAGTTCTATGGGTTCAGGGTGCTGGACAAGGAGACATAAGAGGTCATCACCTTCTCTAAACATACGGGCATTTCGGGAAGCTCTGTAATGCTGCTTTTGTTTTATTTGTTTCATTTTAAACATTTTCTATCCAATCTGCCTGCTATGAGTGGTTTCACTGCTCACACAAGCTTCTTCTCAATTTTTTCATGGGTCAAAGCCTTATACTATCACTATCTTGTAAAATTAGCATGTTCAGATCATTACAAACTACTAACAAATATAAATGTAAATACCTTCATATTGCTTGTTATTGTTTTGTTTAAAAATAATGAGAAAAAGCATATCTTAATAGCTTCCTTTAATTTAACTCAAGAGATAGAACATGGCCAACACAGACAACTCTCTTTCAACATTATTAGTTAGTAGTGATACTTTATCACTGCCTTGTCACTTACAATAAAGCACATGACTTCTGCAGTGCAACAGCCCTTTGATGATATATAACTGCTTACTAGTAAACTACAAGAATGCATCATTGGGAGATATGGTCTGTAAATTTCAATTTGAAGAAATAGCAGTGCCTGTACTATTTTTTTAAATATAAAGAATTTGCTTGGCTAGTAAAGGCTGCCTATTATACAAGCATTCTGGATGTCTAGGGGTCTAGCCCTGCACCTCTGACTCAGGAAGGACCAAAATTCCTATTGCTTTTTTTTGCCTGGGTGAATAATAAAGCACACATTTCCCAAACCATTGGGTGTGTAGATGGAACAGCCAAAAAGATAGAGTTAAATTGTCTTTGGGTAGAAGCAGCAGTCAGGCAGACTCTGGGGGAAACTTTATACTTGCAGAGGTAGGCAGAATCCCTCCAGGAATGCTGACGAGAGCACAGTCAGCAGAAGCAACATCTGCATCAATTTCATCTTCCCAATGCCTGATCTCGTGCGCTAGCCAGTGTATGAAGGAAAGAGACTGGTCCTCACCATGGCTGCAGTGCATCCCCCAGATCTCTCCTGGGATGCTTGCTTATGTGAGCTGTGCTAGTCTCTGCCATGTCCTTTGCATTCAGAGGACTATTGTTGCACTGAATTCCACTAGTATTGGTCAGGAATAATGTCAGTGGAATATTGGGAATTAAATCTAGATATGCGCAATGAAGTGAGAGGAGAATGCAAGCAGCTACAGTTTGGCTCTCTCCAGTTGGCTGAACTGGTCCCTCTTTGTCATCTGCCTCACATCTTCTCTCCTTCTCTACAGGTGAAATCTTTGCTATACCTAAACCAGTGCAATGCCACTGACTTCATTCAGACTAGGATTTCTCCCAGGTATACTCAGATGATGCCGTAAGTGAACAAGCTAATTCCCTTTCATTATAAAATGAAGAGTCTGAGTTTTGCTCTGCACCTGGCATAAACATTTGCACCCTTGCAGTAGGATTGTAAAGCAGACATGAAGCGCTTTCATTGTGACTGTGTTGTAATTTTGCGCTCATTTTGCATAGGTGTAAGTGACTACAGAAGCTTCCTCACAGTGAAGACAAAGATCTTATGGGTGAAATCTTGGTCCTATGGAGTCAACAGCAAAACTCCATGGCCTTCAATGGGGCTAGAATTTCATTGTTTTCCTATCCCCAGTCTTCATATGTTACAGTTAGATACCTGATTTTGGAGGAAACAGTGACATCAGACTAAAGGTGTGGTTGGCAATACTTTCCAGCAGCAGCTCAGGTTGAAATTTGGCTGGCACTAGGACCTGGCTGCTGATGCTACA
>NW_005842694.1:571601-579245 GCF_000455745.1 Alligator sinensis
GTGGGGCAGCTGCAGTCTTGTGTGGTTGAGACCTTCTGCTGCTGAAGCCCCAGCTCTGTAGGCTGGATTCAATAGGCATTTTTATACATGTTCTGGGATGTGGCATCGGGCTCTTTAATTAGTAAGCCGTGCTAAAGAAAAGTGTCTCTGCATCATGTGTCAGTGTCCCCTCACATCCCTGCACTGAAAAAATGGCAGTGGGGCACTTTGAACTAAAGTTCATTGAACGTGTTTAATTTCAGAGTGCCCTGCCACCATTTTTTCAGTGTGGGGACACACGGGGACACTGATACATGTGACATGGAAAGCTGCCGGAGCACGTCAGTTTCAGTGCTGCAGCGGATTCCATTAACGGAGGCTGCTCCGACACACTGGATTTCTGGTGTGTCGGAGCAGGCTCCCTGAAAGTATATAGGAACTCAGTGGCTCTGTGGGCTGGATTTGTCCAGTTTTGCCAATCCCTGGACTAAGGGATTATGAGCAGCTCTTATTCATGCAAATATAGTGGAAAGGTTTTTAGTTTCATGTGTGATTAAGCATTTATAGACCCCAAAACATTTGCTATTCCAGCCCCTGTTACAGAAGATGCAATATATTACAACACTACTGTGTTGAATCTGTTAACCTTCTAGTCATCAATCCTGTGATCTTTACTAGTAAATTAAATCTTTATCTTAAAACATAAAGAAAGCATTTTTTTCCTCCTGGAGAATGTCTACTTTCTTTAAATTTAATCTGATTTAAACACCATTGAAGTCTGAAAATGCTGTTACCAGGATATCAGGTCCTGTGTCAAAACTCCATTTAAAATTTCCTTTGGTGTTGTTCTACCTCACCAGAGCTCTGTCAGTTCTCATGATAGCAGTGTGTGTCTCTCTCTAGTTTTAAAAGCTCCAGTTGCTTAAGTCAGTGAATACATAAGAATTTCAACATTCAATAGAGGAAAAAAAAATCTGGCCTTACAGTTACAGAGAAGAACTTAAGCAACTGGCCCAGGTGCATGATCATCAATTTAAAAAAAACAGGTCAATAAAAGAGTATCCCAAATGCATTAATAAAAAATACTATGATTTTTAAGGTAATCTTATGATTTTTGGATTGATAATACTAGATCCCATTTGTATATATCACAAAACTTGGCCCTATTTTGGGGCCTATCACAAAATCTGGCCTTGATGGCTAAAAACTAAAATTAGAGCAATATTGCAGATAGGCATAAGATGCACTGTCCCAGACTGCAGGAAGACCGATGACACAAGAATACTATCTGACTAGACTGTGACTTCAGCACTAGGTAACTCATCCAGTGAATGTTATCTTTCCATTGAGATTCAAACAACCCAATGTAGGGCTGTTAGCAGCCTCTGACCCTGGAAACTTGTTTCAGCATGGTGTTAAGTCCTGTTTCCCCCTCATGTCTGAGGCTGAATCAAATAGTTAAGAGGAGTTGTTTCTGCACTGCATTAGACTGAAACAGCCCCAGCCCCGCTCTCTATATGCTTTAGATGTCTTGTCTTATAAACTACTTCTAATTCCAGTTTATTAGGACAAGAGGGTGGTCACGTATTCCGGTTTGGCTAGGCCAGTCCTGGATTTCTAAAATCCAGCTCCCAGCCAGTTGGTGAAAATTGAAACAAAACTCCCAGAATTGCAGGGGCATGGGGCACAGTCCAGAGGACAGGCAGGTGGGTGGGCAGCCACTTCTGCTGCTGTGCAGAAGCAAAGCAGATGAACTAATGCAGTGCTCAGGCCAGCCCACCCCTTGCCTCCAGCCATTGCTCAAGAGGAGCCAGGTCAGGCCAGGCCAGGCACATGTGGCCAGGGGGGTACCTGCTCCAGTCTGCTTGCCTTGTCCCTGCACAGCTGCAGCAGTGCCTGCCTGGTGCAGCATGCTGTTCCACCTCCCCGTCAGACTGTGTCCTGCATCCCTGCCTGCCTGCCTGTAGCAGTGCCACTGAGTGGGGTGGGAAGGGCAGTGTCCCCAATTTCCTTAAAAATAATATGGTCACCCTACCTGTGGCACCATTGGGGAACACTGGACAGCTGATACCAGGAGGTGTCAGTAATTTGCTTGACTGCCTCCCCTCAACACCTGTGGGATGCCAGATTGTTAAGCACTCCATCCCTAATATCAGCCAGATGCATATGTGCTCCCCAGTGAGAGGTGTGCCCCGACTCTGCCTTGACTAACTCAGGTCTTGGACATGCAGTCACAAGTCAGGCAGTCACCAACTTTTCCCGCTCCCACAGTTTAGCTACCAACCAAGTTACCTATACTGTGACCTTATGGAAGCTGCTCTCCTGCTAGAGTTTCTCTCCTACAGTGTCTACTACAGTCAGGTTACTCAGGGACTGTCCAGCATCTGACCCAATTCTTTCCCCTTGATAAACTTTATCTGGCCACAGTTAAGGAAGCAGGCAACTGGAGGTAAGGCCAGGCAGAAAACAACAGGAACCTGAAGACTTTAGGAGCAACTAGAATCAGAGACCCCAGCCAGAGATCAGAAGCAGTCCTGTAAACCAACCTAAGCCCTTAAATACTTAGGAGCTAATTTCAGGGCTCCCCCAAGCACAGCTGCAAAGGCTAACCTCAAGCTATTGTAATTACCCTCAGCTGGGGGGCAGACTGTAGCCTAAACTAGCTGGGAGCTGGTCCAGGGGCCCTGACACTAAAGGTGTGAAGCCTAAGTTGAGGTTCATTAAAAAGCATTTTTGCAGATGCTGCAGCTCTCCTAGGCAACTCCTGGAAGCTATAATTTTATTTCCTCCATCTATATGTCTAGATCTGTTGCCAGATAAGCCATCCTGGTGAGGTGTGTGTCGTGGGGGTGGGGAGGGGCCTGTATGTTTCTTTTCCTGGCAAGTTCTCCTAACCTACCAGCCAATCTGCAATGCAGCAAACAGGCCTGTACACTGGTCTTGCTGCAGCCCACCCTTATTGCAGATACAAGTTTGTGCAATAGCCTAAAAACCACGTGCCTGATCCACGCCCATTCTCCATTCTGATGCTGCACCAAACCTTGTGCCTGACCTGCCAAAATATCCCTGTAATACAAACCGGGAGATTAAAGGCTGAGGAGTATTAAGAGTGATGAGGAGGCTGCTTTGTAGGGGTGTGCAAAGCGGGCCCTATTCGATTTGGATTCGGATCTAGCCCAAATCAGGGACAGTGATTCAATTAGTTGATTCAGATCACTGTTCCTGGTTCAATTCAGCCAAATCTGAATCTGAAGATTTGATGCTGATTTGGAGAATCAGCAATTCAGATGTAAACACAGCTTTAAATGTTTTTTCTACGTACCTCAAGGTACCAGTGTGGCTTGTGATTACTGCGATGGTGGGGTGGATGGAGCGTCCCACAGGAGTGCAGGGCCCCCCCACATGCCCATCAGTGAACCCAGAAGTGGACCGGAAGTACTTCTGGTCCACTTCTGGGTCTGCTGGGGAGTGTGTTGGGGGCCCCCCATGCCTCTCCCCCCAGCTCAGTGATCGGCCGCAGGGGGACCCTAGGTGCCCCACCCCAGACCCAGGAAGCACCAGTTGCCAACTGTTGGCAGCACCTTTTTGCAGGGGGTGCACTGCCATGCTAAGGGGGTCCACGTGCACCCGCATGCACCCCTTATGCGTTGCCCCTGCCCCAGTGTGCCCTCTGGCGAACCTGGAATGGGACCAGAAGTTCTTCTGGTCCACTTCTGGGTCTGCTGCAGTGTGCTGGGGAGCTCCCTGCGCTTCTGTGGGACACTCCATGCACCCCAGCATTGCAGCATTCATGACCCGCCTGCTGCCTTGAGGTATGCAGAAAAAACATTTAAAGCTGTGTCTAGGTCCGAATCGCTGAATCTTTCCGAATTGATTCAGAGAGATTAAATGGTCCTCTGATTTGATTCGGATTTGGAGATTTGGCCACTGAATCGGGCCGAATCTCCACTGAATTGAATCAGCAACCAAAGCTTCGCACAGCCCTACTGCTTTGGGTGAAATTCTCATAACCTGAAAATCCTCCCATTTTTACAGAAGGGCTAAAGAATAAGCTCTGTCTTCAAAAACATTCACTAACTTCCTCATACGAAGAAAGTGTGAGGGGTTCGATGGGAAGCACATCCTGATAGTTTGGGTCAGGACAGATTTGGGCCTTTGCAACCTTAATCTTAATTAATCAGTGATTCCTGAGGTCTGGTTCTTCAGGGTCAGATAATTCAGAAGCCTTCCTTGGTTTTGGCAAACCAACTCCTGTTTTCCTCCTCAAGGCTGTGAAGGGGCTGGATCCCCACAGAGAAGGAAGAAGGGGTACCTCTTGAAGGAGCCAGAGATTCTCTTTTCTCTGCTGGCCCTCACCTCTGAGGCTAGGTAGATGGAAATCATGGCTAGAGCTTTGAAGGAAAGCAGACAGCTCCTTTTGTCTCATAGGTCTTTAAAAATGCACCATATCTCTTCAAATTATTTGCAGACACCATGTACAGCACTGGTACTAAAGCTTTTGTAGAATGAAACTATATTTAAACAGATGTCTTTTTTCATTCCGTAATATACACCAGATGACTGCTGTCAGACTCGTAATCTGACATATTTAAACATCCTGATAGGTTAATAATAACGTCTAGATTCTCCGAGCCTGTAAAAACTTCAAACTCCAGGTTACTTTTTCAGATTTATCTGCATATTTTATTTACCACACAGGTAAATCTTCATGTAAAGGCATATTACATGAACTGGAATAATTCCATCCAAGGCAGCTAGGGTAAGTTAATACCTTTGAACCTCAAAAAGTTGCCACACTAAGCAGCACTGAGTCACTTTGTCACTGTTTGTGTCAGTATGGTATGGTCAGACAGACAATGCTTCACTGTTTGACTTGTACTTCAATGAACTCAGCTGGAAAAATGGGTAAGAAGTATAATATCTCACTACAAACCAAAAGCTACAGCTCAGCTTACATTTCCTAAGAAAATAATATATTTAAAAAATGTAACATATATGCCAGAGCCTAAGGTATAGTATTAGGTATACAGTTTATCAAAATACAGAAATAGATTTTTTTTAAAGCTGGAAATAAGCTTAAATGAAAAACACTTGGGTGTAATTTCCTCTTGATATGTGTTCACAATGGACCTATTTCAGTTCCCACTGAAGTTAAGGGTTAAATTCCCATTGACTTACTACGACCAAGATCAGTCCTACTGAGACCCTCTCCTTTCTTCACAAGAAAGCAAGATAGGTTGTTTTATGAGCTGTATACAAATCGTTACAGCATACAGCCGCTGAAGGTCCCTTGGCTCAGAATCATTGTTAGCAAACAGCTGCCTACAGGAATATGTTAGAAGCTTTTGATACCTGAGCATATAAATCCAAGGGGCTGCAACTTACTTCTCTCTACCTTTCAGGCTTCTAAGGCTCAAATATGACCTAATCCTCTCTTCTGCCCTACTAAATCCTTTATTTGTTTTATACACATTTATGCAGAAAATACTTGGTAAAATTTTATGCTTTGTGCTTTACAAAAGAACAGGAACTAGCATGAATTCATTTTTTTGAGTCCTCTGGAATAAAGAATAGAAATGTTATATATTTCTTACTATTTGATAATCACCATGGTCCCTTGCCACCTTAAAAATTCATGGCCCTTAGGGAGCCTCAACATAGCAAGGTTTTTATGAGTGACTGGGGATACTGACCAGGTCTCTCTTTGGCTGCTCTTCTTGAGACACACATTTAAGGTGACTCCAGCTGGGCACCCCTAGTCAATTTTAAAGAGCTTCTCCATCCAGTTGGGGTGATTCTGGATTTCTTAGGTCACTTCAGTGATTCTCTATTGCAAAATTCAGAAGAGGGAAGTCACAAGTCTACCCACCATGCATCCCCATGGACCTCAATAACATTTCCACATAAGTAAGTGAGGATAGTAAAGACAGAGAAGGGCTCCAAATATGCCTGGGGCAGATGTATATTTGGGTCATGGAACAAGAGGACAAAACTGAAGTATGTTCCTGTGTGTTTTTCTCAAGTTGACAAGAAAGAGTGATAATTAATGTTTAACTGGATACTTTTGAAGTACTATACATGTGCCTGTGACTTAAGAGATATTTCTAATTTTACCCAAAAACACATGATCAGGATATACTTTTTTTCTTTGAACTAGTGATTTACAAGGGACTGACATTTATGAAACCTTTTTCCTGGTCAAAAAACCTTTCCTTTTTCATGCTGTCTCTGTGGATGTCATTCTAAACTGCAGTACAAAGTATTCACCTGAGATAAGAAAAAACACTATGCCAACACAGTAACCAACACCTCCTGCTTTAATGATAGGTTGATTGACTTATTGTCCCAAGAAATCCTAGCTTCTCTTGTTTCTGCTCTCCATTCCATTTTTAGGAATTTTTCTTTCCCTGATGAAACAAAAATAAACTAGCAGCAAGTGCAGACATTTGCCACTGTAAAAGGCAGCACATATTTTAGGGCCTTTGTACACACCACAAAATTGGCCTTTAAAGCAGCTTAAATGCCCTTTTGCACCACTCTAATGGTGTGACTGTTTACATTGCCAGTTTCATAGATTCATAGATATTTGAGTCGGAAGGGACCTCAGCAGATCAAGTCTGACCCCGTGCCCTGGGCAGGAAAGGGTGCAGGGGTCAGACGACCCCAGCCAGATGCATGTCCAATCTCCTCTTAAAGACCCCCAAGGTCTTTGGAAGCCCATCCTGGATTCTGGCAACCTTTACTGTGAAGAAGTTCTTCCTGATGTCCAACCTAAATCTGCTTTCCGTCAGTTCGTGGCCGTTGATCCTAGTTACTCCAAGGGGTACCCTAGTAAGCAGAGCATCTCCTATTCCTTGCTGCCCCACACTGATGAATTTGTAAGCAGCCACAAGATCACCTCTCAGCCTTCTCTTGTGGAGGATGAAGAGATTCAGGGCCCTCAATCTCTCCTTGTAGGGCTTTGCCTGCAGGCCCCTAACCATACAAGTGGCCCTTCTCTGAACCCTCTCAAGGTTGACCACATTGCTCGTGAAGTGTGGCACCCTCTGTGGCTGTTGGGGCCTGGTGCTTCCCTCTATGGCTTTGGTGCCCCCCGGGACTACCCAGGCTGGGTGCCTATGGGCAGGTGCTGCCGGTGCTGCAGAGGGAAGCTCCCTCCACAACTAAAAGGATGTGGAGAAGCTTGAGAGAGTCCAGAGGAGAGCCATGCACATGACCAGAGGGCAGGAGAACAGGCCTTACGATGAGCGGCTGCAGCCAGCACCATGGCAACTGCATTGAGGATGTCAGCTCACAGCTTTGGAGCTGGTGCCACTGTGTGGGGTTTGCCTTTCCAGACCATGATCTGTACTTCCAGGATAAGACCTTGCTGGGACAGGATGGCCTACATCTCTCTCCAAAAGGGAAGAGTTTGTTCTTTTACAGGTTGGAAGACCTCCTACGTAGAGCTTTAAACTGCTTCATTGGGGGATGGGGATGCTGAGTTCAGGACAAGATCAGGTAGGACAAGCCATGAACCGCACATAGGAAATGATCAGGTAAGTACTAAGGAGCCCGCTAAGAATCAGGATAGGGGAATACTAAGGACACCTATTGGGGGGGCTTAGGTGTCTCTATATTAATGCTGGAAGTATAGAAAACAAGCAGGAGGAACTTGCATTCCTG
>NW_005842694.1:579307-581481 GCF_000455745.1 Alligator sinensis
GTCTAACAGAAACCTGGTGGGACCCTACCCATGACTGGGCAGTGGGCATTGAGGGCTACAGGCTATACAGGCAGGATAGATTGGGGAAAAAAGGCGGGGGGCATTGCTCTATATGTTAGGGAACATTATACATCTTCTGTAATAAAGATGGGGACAGAAGAAGGGCAAATCAAAGTCCTATGTGTCAGAATACAAGGGGTCAGAGTGAAAGGGACTTGGTAGTGGGGGTCTACTACAGACCCTCACACCAGGGGGAAGAGTTAGACCTAGAATTCTCGAAACAGCTCTCAAAGGCAGTATGTTCAAAAGACCTAGTTGTCATGGGTGACCTAATTTACCCAGACATCTGCTGGGAGGTGCAGTTGGCCAGGTCTGCCCATTCATGTAGGTTCCTAACCTGCATACAAGACCTGTATCTAACACAGGAGGTATGCAGTCCCACTAGGGGAGATGCCTTACTTGACTTGGTGCTGGCCTGAGGGGAGGACTTGGTGAGAGATCTACAGGTACAAGGTAACCTAGGGGACAGTGACCACCAGTTGATAGGATTCTGTATCCAGTGCAAGGTGGGAAAGACAACTAGTAGGGCAGCAGTGCTAGACTTCCAGAAGGCCAACTTCAATGAGCTCACGAGATTGGTTAGGGTGGTACTGAGGGGTAATCACATCTGTGAGATGGGAGTCCAAGAAGGGTGGGAGTTCCTCAAAGGACTGATCCTACAGGCACAGAGGGACACCATCCCAGTACACGCAAAGGGAGGCAAAAGAGCCCAAAAAACCCCTTGGCTGAGCAGGGAAATCCAGGAGAGCCTTCAGAGGAAAAAAGTGGCAGCGTACAGGCTATGGAAGCAGGGGGCAGCCACCAAGAAGGAGTATACCTGCTTGGCTCGTGCTTGCAGGGAAGCAGTGAGGAAGGCCAAGGCAGATACAGAACTCAAGTTGGCAACAAAGATTAAGGGCAACAAAAAGTCCTTCTTTAAGTACATAGGGAGCAGGAAGAAGGCATAGGGTAACATAGGGCTGCTACAGAATGGACTAGGGCAACTCATAACTGATAGGATGGAAAAAAGTGGAGCTATTTAATAATTTCTTTGCTTCTGTTTTCCTGGACACAGATAAAAATACATCTCCCAATCAGTCTTTAGTCTGGAGTGACCGTAATACCAATGGATCAATGGTTGGCACTGATCTAGTGACAGGACACTTGGAAGGGCTGGATGTATTTAAGTCGGTGGGCCCCAATGATCTTCACCCAAGGGTACTAAAGGAATTGACTGATGACATAGCAGAACCACTGGCACAACTGTTTAAGTGCTTGTAGCACTTGGGACAGGTCCCAGAGGACTGGAAAAGGGCCAGTGTGGTCCCTATCTTCAAGAAGGGGAGGAAGGAGGACCTGGATAATAGGCCAGTTAGCCTTACCTGTATTCTCGGCCAAATGGTCGAAAAATCATAAAGGATCACATTTGCAGGGGGCCAGTGGATAACACAATGTTAAGGGGCAACCAGCATGGGTTTATAGCAGGCAGATCCTGCCTGACTAACCTGAACTCTTTTTATGACCAGGTCACAAAGTGCTTACATGCAGGAGTGGAAGTAGACATTATTTACTTGGATTTTAAATAGGCTTTTGACAGAGTGTCACACCCAATTCTTATGAGCAAACTGAGTACCTGTGATGTGGATTTTTTCACAGTAAGGTGGGTGAAAAACTGGCTTATGGGACGTACCCAGAGAGTGGTGGTGGATGGGACGGTTTCTCCATGGAGGGATGTGGGCAGTGGTGTCCCCCGAGGCTCTGTCCTTGGACCAGTACTGTTTAATATCTTCATTAGCAATCTGGATGAAGGGGCTGAAAGCACCTTGTCCAAATTCACAGATGACACTAAACTATGGGGCATAGTAAACACATTGGAGGGTAGGGAGTGAATCCAGTCCGATCTGGACAGACTGTGGAAGTGGGCAGATCAGAATAGGATGCAATTTAACAAGGACAAATGCAAGGTGCTGCACCTGGGGAGAAAATCTCCAACACACCTATAAACTGGGGGGTACCATTCCCAGTATCACAACAGTAGAAAGAGATCTCGGAGTCCTGGCTGACACAAAAATGAACACGAGTCGCCAGTGTGACAAGGTAATAAGCAAGGCTAACTACACTATTTCTTGCATCCG
>NW_005842694.1:581692-586656 GCF_000455745.1 Alligator sinensis
GACTGGGGGCCCTGAATCTCTTCAGCCTTCGCAAGAGAAGGCTGAGAGGCGATCTTGTGGCTGCCTACAAACTCATCGGGGGGTGGGAGGGAGGGGGAAAGGTGGTCAGCAGGGAATAGGGGAAACTGTTTACCAGGGCGCCCCTCGGGGTTACCAGAAATATTGGCCACAAACTGAAGGAGAATAGATTTAGATTGGATATAAGGAAGAAATTATTTACTGTAAGGGTTGCTAAAATATGGAATGGGCTTCCCAGGGAGGTGGCGCTTTCCCCTACCTTGGAGGTGTTCAAGAGAATTGGACAGGTATCTGGCTGGGGTTATTTAACCCCAGAGCTCTTTCCTGCCTGGAGCAGGGGGTTGGACCCGATGATCTACCAGGTCCCTTCCGACTCTAGAAATCTATAAAATCTATGAGAGGCTGAGCCATGGGACTATTAAGCCTGGAAAAGCACAGGCTTAGCGGGGATCTGGTGGCTGCCTATATGTATATAAGGGGTGTACGTCAGGATCTGGGGGAATGCCTGTTCACCAGAGCGCCCCAAGGGATAGCAAGGTCAAACAGTCACAAACACAAACACACCACAGGGGTTTACTTCACCCTAAATTGAAGCTGTGTTTTTAAAAACCCACCACTTCAATTTATCGAGAATTAAACCGAAGTAAGCCCCCGTGGCATGTACAAGCAGCCTTAGTTCTGAATGGGCTAAATATTGCTCTGTTAAACAGACTATGTATGGGTGATCCAGGCATTTGGATGCTGTTATGCTTATGATAAATCTGGAATATCTTTATGTATAATTACAATCATATTAGAAAGGGTTTTGACTTTATTCCATTCGCAGCTTTTACCTTGTAGTATTGTCATTTTTGACAGTTCACCATTTCTTAATGCATAATTTTTCAGTATGTCTAGTTTAAAAAAAAAAAAAGATTCACATTCAAGCCTTTCTAAGCCTTTTTAAATACCACTCTTTCCACACACAGATTTTGCAGTACACTGACTGCATCTATGTAACATGTATACGAACCTGCATCACATACAAGTCTCTGAGTCCGATTCTGATTTCACACGTTTTGCAGAGGAGTTGGTTTTATCAATTTCACTACAGTGGACGCGTCTACATGTACACTTTAATTAGCTTCTTTTAATGCACATTAAAACGTCATTTAAAAAACCTGTGCTATTTCGCTAATGTGCATTAAAATAGGCTAATGCACAATAAGTGTCGCTTAAAAATCATGGATGCCTGTAGATGTGCTGCAGGGCTTCTCTGGCATGATGTAATTACAGCGTGTCAGAGGAGACTCGATTAATTGAGTCTGCTGGATCATGGTAATTACCACATTCCGGCCAGCATCCATGTTTCATGTATTAGCGTCCCCATACTTCAAAATGGCACCAGGAGTGCTTGAATTAAAGCTCATCTAACAGGCTTTAGTACAAATACCCCTGCTGCCATTTTGAAGCGCAGGGACACTAATACAAAGGATGCTGTGGCACTTCAATTATAGCAGCTCTTGGAGCCGCTTTAATTCAAGTCCTCCCCCCCACCCATCCCTGGAGCACATGTAAAAGTCGCCCATGCTCCTTAGTTAATATGCATAAAGACAGGCTAATGCACATTTTCCTAGTACCTCAAAATTATATGAGAACTAGGGCTTTGGAAAAGTGATCTTGCTGAAGTGAATCATCAGGATACATATTATAGATAGAACATGTCAACTCTTTCTTATTCAGCCAAAGGATATTTCCAGTTACTTTAACTCAAAAGATGGGTTTCACTTTCTGGTCAAAGTGCTCTCCAATTACAGATGCCTTCAAGGGAAGAGAGGTGTGTTGTTCCGAGTTGTTGGAATGATGTTTGGGATCCCATAGTAAACTGCTAATGATTTTCAGAGAAAGTGCTGCCCTGTCTCTTTGCAGAACCACAACAAAAAAACTGTGACACTTACTGTTTGAGCAGGAGAAACAAGGGCTATGCGTAGAAGACAACATGGACAAGTGCAAACTTCTGTACTTAGGAGGGAATGATTGCATGAAAAAGGACAGACAGTGGAACGACTGGCTAGGCTGCAGTACTGCAAAGCAGGACCTGGGAGTTACTGTGTACCACAAGTTGAATGAGTCAACAGCAGGCACGTCTACATGAGACACTACTGCACAGTGGTTGCTGAGGCTTTATTTAGTAGTTGTATAATCAAGTACTAAATAAATGCAGTAACCAGAGTTACTCTGTGCAACCTCCTTGAATGCAGTCAGACAAACAAATTATACCAAGTTAAAAGGGGCAAGGGGATTTACTGTTGTCAGTTGTTCCATGCTAACTTGTCAGCTGCTTTTTGCTTGCTGTGTTCAGTCCATCCTGAAGTAAGTAGAACTTAAACTATGGTAATGTGACAGTTATTTCATTCACAGGTTATCTGTTTATTTAACTTCTACTTACTGCATGTGTCTACACATACAAGTGATGATCATGAATAAAGAGTTTTTCTGCTCCTGGGCACACTGTTTGGATAGGCACTCAGAAGCAGAAAACTCTGGAGCACATTGCAGCAGAATTTTTATTAATAGGGGTGTATTTGTAGACACCACGATGTTTACTTGTAGTTAATTAGTCTATTTCACTTTAAATGTCTTGTGTAGACATGTCCGCTGCGGGATAAAGTGGACATATGAAACAGGAACTGCAGTTGTTAAGCTCTTCCTACTCCCCCAATTTTGATGCTTTGGCGCCACTGGACTTATGCAGAGTATGTATCAGTGCTGGCTATCAGTGTATTTTACCAAAGGGAAATTGCTTCAGGAAATAAATCTTGATTAAATGAAATATGGAAATATCCAAAATTGGAATGTTTAGTTGTTTTAGAATTCAGATTTTCTTCCGCTTCTATCTCTCTCTCTCCCGTACCAAAAGCCATTGAGATAACTGATACCAAAAATAAAAGATAGTTCAGCCACATCACAAACAAATGTTAATATATAAAATAGCCTATTCAGTAAAACACAATAAAAGGTATCTGCAGGGGAGATTGAGACAAACCACAGACAGTGTGGAACTAAATTTCCTAACACTTTCATTTAAATTCTTAAAAAGATACCGTTTTTGTCATGCAGGCTTTGTTTTCATTGAATGAAATATTATAAATAGAAAGGGATTTTTTTAATGTGAATAATTTGTCAGTAACCTTCACAAACAAAACAAACAAAAAACTCAAAAAGCCCAATGCAAATGATCTGCACAGATGTCCCCACCTACTGAGAGTAGTGAGGGAAATCTTTCTAAAAAATATAATTATGCAGTCATTATACAAATGCCACCCTTCCACCATGGGGTACATTTTCAAAGCACAATTTTTCAGATTATAAACAGATGTTTTATTTTTCAGTTGGAAGAAATTATTCACTTCAGCAACCTTCTGTAGCATCTAGTTTGTCAAACTAGCATGATAACTCGTTAGTTATTGACTGCAACATTAAGATGTGAATGCTAGATTCAAAGTTAAGAAATGCAAATGATGGGATTTGCACAACAACTATAACTCAGACACACTGTATATTATGTATCTCTTATTGGATATGCTAGTTTTACATATACTATACAGCTGTATCAATGCATTTGTGTTTGTATACCTGTGTGTGGGAGGGGGGGCACATGTGTGTGGGTTATACTTTTATACAGCAGTAATGAATTTAGCACTGCGTGTTTAAGATGAATTTAAATAACAGAATCATGACATTAGAACCTAAGACATAAATGCACATCCTGGTATATGTAATATATTACTAATTTGATTAATTTAGCCTTAATGATATCAGAGGCAAATAATGGGAACTATGAGCATTCTGAACCAATTTCATTAAGTGGTGTTCTCCTTTCAAAGAGTTTTAGCAAAATATTTTCTTGCAGACATTTAAATTCACATTGTAATTAAAAGGAGCAATCAACTAACATGTTTTCAGGGGAATAGTAGGTTTTTCTTAATTATGTCATTTAACACTGGTAATAGATTAACTCAGCATCAGAAATCATTCTTAAGTTTTTCACATTAGTACTTTCACAATCCCCTTCAGCACAGACATTTCATAGCACATAATGCTTATTGAATTACAGCTTCTTTCAAGCACTGGTTTAATTACCTATAGGTACTGTTTTCTGCACAGAAATTATGCACCAGTGCCAAATTTTCTCTTGGACTGAAGAACGAAAAACAAATTTGCACATCTACTTCACTGCATGACTAACTCTCTTCCCAGATGATATAGCCTTGACAGATTAAAAATCACTCTGTCACCCAACAAGGACTAATTAGGAAGAAGTTTTGTCCTTGAATCAAACGTAGCCAAATCAGGTTCAGCATACTGGTGAGAAGTGGTGTGATGACTACTTACTGCATATCATTAGATTTGTTAATAAGAATGGACAAGCTGGATACTGAAGATTCAACACAAATCTGTTTCAAGTGATCTAAGCTTTGTCTGATTAAATTATATACATTTTTCAAAATCTCTTTGAGGCTGTGTATTATGTATGGCAACTGGATCAATGCAGGTTCCCCTCAATACTGATTTTTTTAGCCACACAACATCTAATTTATCAGTAACAAAGAGTACAAAATATAACATTTTATTCTTTATTTCAGAGCACCCAAAGCCACAGTTCCTAAAGGACTTGCAGTCTAAGTATAAGGTATTGATTATTTTACAACCTGTAAGCTTCATAAATAGACAATGAAAGAGAAGAGAATAAGTTGTCAAAGATAAGAGTGATGATTAAAAGGTAATGTGGTAACTCAGTGTACAGCTGTTGATTAAGTTCTTTTCTCTCTGTCTTCTTTTAATCTCTTTCATCATTTTTCATAAGAAGATGGTAGAAGAGTGGTTAAGTGGGATCTGAGTGAAGCAAGGACAATGATAACCTGGTTGGAGAAGGAAGAATCATGTCTGAACCAATGTGGAAGAGC
>NW_005842694.1:586687-588939 GCF_000455745.1 Alligator sinensis
ACAATCCCAGGTGGAACGGGAGAACATTGGAAGGAATGCAGGACACAAGCCAGAGGAATAGGTTGAGAATGAGCGGTGTAACTTGTATTGAGAGTACCAGGAGAGGGAATCTGAATTTGTTATTCAGTGCAATGAGGAGGCCAGTGGAGGCAGCTGTAACAGGGTTAGGAGGATAATTCAGGGTGGCATTTTGAATTGGTTGGAAAGGGCCAGATTAGTATCTGGAACACCATAGTGGAGAAGGATGAAAGAAGGTCAAGGATGGAAATGATCAGAGTGTTGATAAGCCACTTATCCCCTGGGACCGAAAGGAAGAGACAGATTCTAAAAGTGCACTGGTAGGAGTAGTAGCAAGCTCAGGTGAAGAGGAGGGAGACAAATATGGAGAAAACCTTAGAGACTCTATCTAACAAGGAATGGGAGTGAAGAGGAGGAACAGTTGCTGCAGGAGATGATGATAGAAGAACCAGTGGAATTAGAGAGGAACCATGAGAAAATAGTCCATAAGCCTGGGAAAGGCTAGATGGTCAAAAATGAAGAAGTGCTAAAATGTACCAAACAAGAAGAAATGTAGGGATGAAATACAGGTCTTGAGCCACAAATAAAAATTGCTTACAGCCATATTGTGGATCCTTTTTTAGAAGTCAGTGGGAAATCTACCTAAAACTGAATGATACAATATGGCCCATACATTTTTTGATTACTTTCCCTCAGTGTCTTGCTTTTTTTCTTGCAATAATTACAGTATTGAAACAGTAACTAACTTGCCCAAGATGCTTAATAAAAGATATATTGTCAGGGATTTTCACTGTTGGTCATTTCAATCTTTCAAAATGTTATAAATGTTACCAGTAAAAACAGTTTTAATGGCACCTCATTGTGTAGACAAGTTAAACTTAATGCCCTAAGTCATGGGTGTCAAACATTTGGTCCATGGGTCAGATCCAGTCTGTGGAGCCACATTACCTAGTTTCACAGATTCGCAGAAGTTTAGGGCTGGAAGGGACCTTGTGAGATCATCGGGTTCAATTTGCGGGGACCCTAGAGAGGCTGGGATTGTGGGTACAGGGCAAGCAGGATTGGGTACTGAAATCAAGGGTAGGGAATTCTGCTGGGGACTTGTGTCAGTGGCAGGGAGCGAGCAACAGCTGTGTTAGCCACTGTGGCTCCCTGATGCCCCTTGACCCACTGTCTCCCCTGCTCACAGCATCCCTAGAGGTGGGTCTGGAACCAGCTGTGTGGAGCTCTGAGGTCCAGATCAGACCTGGGAGACTGACCCATTTTGACACTACCTTAAGTAATTGATGGCAACAGAAGGATTCAGAATTCAGAAACTGGATATGAAGTGCTTTAAAGAGATATTTCTGAGGAGAAAAATAGTTGTTTAATACTAGTGGTGTAGATGTCTCTTTATTTTTGTAAAGAGCACAATATACAACCTCAACATACAGCTTTAATTAACCTGCATCTTCTCTGCCATTGCTTACCCTAGCTATATGAAAGAAGTAGTTCCATGCACAGTGTTGCAAAGTGAAGTTAGGTTTCTATTTAACCAGGTGACAAGTAGCTGATATTCAAGCAAAGGACAAAAAGCTAGTTATACAGTGAACTCAATAGGGATTTTGGGGGATATCAGCACATTTTCAAAACAAAGCTCTTCCAAGCTCTTTTCACCTCTGGCTTTATACTGCACATCTCACTGAATATCACAAATTTTTTAAAGGGTCAGATGCTGCATATTTGATGGTAGAAAACAGATGAGACAGCTTAGATGCTTTGTGCTATTGATGTCACAAAGTTTCAAACATGTCAAAAAAGTGCCATTAACAGGAGGTGAATAAGGATACACATTCACAGTTTTAATGCTCAAGAATGCATCAGGCTGGAAGTCGTGGAGACCTAAGTTTTCTTTTGACAAGACATGACACGTGGCAATAACAATGCAGATTTCTCCAGCTATCTCTCTGGTGCAACTGAGCTTCAACCCTTAGGGTCCAGCCCTGTAAACCACAGAATGACTGACTATTCACATTGCCTTCAGCCTACATATATGTGCTGTGAATGGCAACATGGAAGCTAATTACATAATGAGAGGAACTGTCCATGAGGAACTGTATCAGATCTATCGCATAGAATCATAGAATCATAGAAGTAGGGTTGGAAGGGACCTTGCAGATCTTCAGGTCTGACCCCCTGCCTGGGCAGGAGGGAAACTGGGCTCAAATGACCCCAGCCAGGTAGGCATCGAGCCA
>NW_005842694.1:590033-597640 GCF_000455745.1 Alligator sinensis
GTTACTACTGCCCAAGTGCAGCACCCTGCACTTGTCCGTATTGAAACGCATCCTGTTTTTGTTAGCCCACCCTTGCAACCTATCCAGGTCTTTCTGCAGTCTTTCCCTCCCTACTAGTGTGCCCACCTCACCCCAAATTTTGGTATCATCAGCAAATTTGAACAGGTTGCTTTTCACCCCGTCGTCCAAATCGCTGATAAAGAAATTGAACAGTGCAGGCCCAAGGACCGAGCCCTTGGGGACTCCGCTGCCCACTTCCCCCCAGGTCGAATATGACCTGTCCACTACCACCCTCTGAGTACGACCCTTCAGCCAATTAGCGATCCATCTGACCGTGTAGGCATCGATGCCACGGTCGCCTAGTTTTTTAATGAGGATGGGGTGGGACACAGCGTCAAAGGCCTTGCTTAAGTCCAGAAAGATTACATCCACGGCGACACCTGCATCCAATGCTTTTGTGACCTGATCGTAAAAGGCAATCAGGTTGGTCTGACAGGACATGCCCTTAATGAAACTGTGCTGGTTGCCCTTGAGCATCATCCCCGATGCTGGCCTGTCACAGATGTGCTCCTTGATGATCTTCTCAAAGAGTTTCCCCAGGATTGAGGTAAGACTGATGGGCCTATATGTTGCCCGGGTCCTCCCTCCTCCCTTTTTTAATCCTTTCATGTAAGCTACCACAGACCCTGCACTATTGACTAGTCACTATCAGCTATGGACTCAGATGCAAACCCGCACCCTGGACATTATAAATCTTTAGAACCACCTATTATTGGCATTATTTATTAAGTAAATGCTGATGTTGGATTTAATGTTATACAAAACATAGAGAAAGGCATTCTAAAATTAGGTGCATTTTAAAGATCTAACTTAATTATGATCAGATGGCTTGTTTGATTTAATTTTATTAGTTTAATATTTGGAAAGGGCCTTTAGAATTAAACATCAAGAAGAAATTGGTTTCAAATATGTCCTTCACTTCTCTTTGAAATGACCATAAGCTGCATTAATTTTACAGTTAATTTCTTTACCCCTTAGGCCCTGATCCTATAAGTATATGCTTAATATTAAGCTTATTAGTACTGTAGAGTTCAATGGAACTACTCATATGCTAAAGTTAAGCTTACTTGTAAGTGTCTGCAGGATTAGGGCCTTTATCATGAAACATGCAGACTGAATGTAAATCCTTTCAGTGGTTCCATATCCAATAACTTTTGTGTATATACTTGTTCCTGTTAATTTGAAAAGTTTTCAGCTGTGCTTGCAAGGCACTCTCAATGACTGTAAGAGTGATCAGCTTCAGAATGTCATTGGATCTAAAATATACAGTTCATATCTAGAAACATTAGTTGAATCCCCTCTTCATATTTATAAATCCAAATTCCAACCTTAAACCCTACTTGCCAAAACCCATGACTTTCCTGGAAATTTGGTAAAAATCAGAAAATAAATTTTAAGTTTAATTTCTAACATTAAAGCGTTGATGTTAGAAATTCCAAATGTTGTTGACACTGAAACCTCCTGGTGGGGATACATCAGGATACATCAGGTTATTTTGTCTTACAGTAAGGCACGCAGAGAAACATAGTTAGCCGTATTAGTGTGATGTCAAGTAGAAAGCAGGGTAGATTTGCACTTTATAGAGGATGAGAGGCAGCACCTGCTAAAATAGACATCTCCAAATCTACAGGATCTGGTAACTTGTACCCTAAAGTCTAAAATAGACTAGCTGAGGAAGCGGATTAAACACTAAAGCTGATTTTTAACTGATCTTGGAAGACCAGGAATCTTCCAATGGACAGGAAGACCACCAGTGTAGTCCTAATATCTAAAAAAAAGATGACCCTGGGAATAATATTGCTTTTATTCAAATACAAGATGAGATTCTCCCCCCGCCCATTGGCATGGGGAAAACACCCCCTCAAATTATAATCACAGGCAAAGAAATCTCACTAAATATATTTTCTATCATTAAATTTTTGTCAAAAGCAGCACATGCTCAGCAATGGAAATCAACTATAAAGTTGATTGAATGCAGCCAGCACTGGTCATGATGACTATAAAACACATAGCTCACATTGGGCAACCATGCTGATGGGAATATACCACAAGAATAGGTTAGTGTGGCCCCTCTGAAAAAGACATATGGTAGTATCCACTAAGTGCAGGTCTCCTCACTGCTGACTCTTTTCCAAGTCATTGTGAGCCACAACATTGCATACATTTTAACTTCCTCTTCACTCCCACAGCTGAGCTTTGCCTCTCTTTCCCATTATCAGTGATTCCTGTTTCTTCACCAGCCTTTAATGTCTGGCAAACATCACCAAAGGGGGCCTCAAGCAGTTCACCCAGAATCTCTCTGTCACCCCCTCTCTCAGCCTGTCACAAATGATTAGTGTGGCCCGGCCCTCCATGAGGTGAAGCTGGACAAAGTTACCCTCTACTTCATCTGCAAATACATTTTTGGAGCAGCCCAGAGTTGTGACAAGAACACCCAGCACAAGCCATGAGTGTGTATGTGTGTGGGTAATTAGCACATGGATCTTTTGGGGGGGGGTATCCGGAGTACACACATATGCTGAGCAGTGCTGAACTGTGGAGTCACCATGGCTTGAAATGCTGTTAACTCTGGTGGGGCCCAGCCCAATGACCTTTTTGGTAAATCATGAGCCTTTGGTGTGGACTAATGTTATGCATAATTTGTACTACATATAAGTAGGTGCTGAAGTGCTGCTCAAATGTGTGTTTATGGAGTACCTGTGCTAAAACTTGTAGCAGTTTTTAAAAAAGGTGCACCAATCCTGGATGAATTAAGTGCATAACTCTATGCAAATTTCTACAGCCATATTGATTTCAAGGTTATTGTTTTCTAATTTGCTCCTTGCTTCCATGTGCTCTGAGAGTGCAGCATCTGACAGTAAGAAGAGGGGGAATGGGCTACTAGGGTAAAAAGGTGGGGGGAAGCAGAGAGCAAAAGGGCTACCTGACACTCAAGATTTATAAGCAGTGAGAGGGGGGCACATTCAAAGCAAACCTCCAACAATTAGATTATATACCTGGAAAATTATAACAAATTTATAAATTTTCCATATATAGAATCTGCTTATTGGAGGGCGGGGGGAATCATCTTATAACCAGGGTTATCTTCTATTCAAGTAAATATAGTAGACTAATTATTTGATCATCTATTCTGGGCAAAATAATGGAATACTTAATCCAGAATTGTATCAACAAAGAATTAGAAGCCAAAAATATTGAAGTCAGCCAGTATGATTTCATGGAAAGTAGAGCTATTCAAAGAATCCTGTTATAGAATCATAGAAAATTAGGGTTGGAAAGGACCAACTAGATCATCCCAGCCAAGGTTTTGTCTAGTCTTGTCTTAAAAACCTCCAAGGATAGAGATTCCACAACCTGTGGGTAACCTGTTCCAGTGCTTTATTATCCTCCTAGTGAGAAAGTTTTTCCTAATATCTACCCAAAACTTCCCTTGCTGCAACTTGAGACTGTTACTCCTTGTTCTGTCATCTGTCACCACTGAGAAGTCTAGCTCCATCCTCTTTTGAACTCCCCTTCAGGTTGCTGAAGGTTGCATTCAAATCCCCTCAGTCTCCTCTTCTCTAAAATAAATAAGTCCAGTTCCCTCAGCATTTCCTCACAAGTCATGTGTCCTAGCTCCCTCACCATTTTTGTTACCCACTGCAGGTCTCTCTGCAATTTGTCCACATCCTTTCTGTAGTGGGGGGCCCAAAACTGGACACAGTACTCCAGATGTAGCCTCACTAGTGCTTAGTAGAAGAAAATAACCACTTCCCTTGATCTGCTGGCAACACTCCTACTAATGCAGCCCAGTATGCTATTAGCCACCTTTGCAGAAAGGGCACACGGCTCATATTCAGCTTATTGTCCACTGTAACCCCCAGGTCCTATTCTGCAGAGCTGCTGCTTAGCCAGTTTAGTCCCCAGACTTTACAGGTGGCATGGGATTGTTCCATCTTAAGTGTAGGACTTTGCACTTGTCCTCAGAATCATAGAAAATAAGGGTTGGAAGGGGCCTCAGGAAGTCATCTAGTCCAACCCTCTGCTCAAAACAGGACCATCCCCAACTAGATCATCCAAGCTAAGCCTTTGTGTAGCCAGGTATTAAAACCTCCAAGGATGGAGATTCTGCAGCCTCTCTGGGTAACCTGTTCCAGTGTTTTAGTATCCTCTTAGTGAGAAAGTTTTTCTTAATAGCCAACCTAAACTTCCCTTGCTGCAACTTGAGACCATTGCTCCTTGTTCTGTATCTGCCACCACTGAGAACAGTCTAGCTCCATCCTCTTTGGAACCACCTTCAGGTAGTTGAAGGCTGCTATTAAATCCCCTCTCAGTCTCCTCTTCTCTAAACTAAATAAGCCCAGGCCCCTTACTCTCTCCTCATAAGTCATTTGCCCCAGACCCCTAACCATTTTCATTGCCCTGTACTGGACTCTCTCCAACTTGTCCTCATCATTTCTGTAGTGGGGGCCCCAAAACTGGACACAGTACTCTAGATGTGGCCTCACCAGTGCTGAATAGAAGGGAGTAATCACTTCCCTTGATCTGCTGGCAATGATCCCACTACTACAGCCCAGTATGCTGTTAGGCTTCTTTGCAACAAGGGCACACTGTTGGCTCATATTCAGTTTATTGTCCACTGTAACCCCCAGGTCCTTTTCTGCAGAGCTGCTGCTTATCCAGTTGGGCCCAAGCCTACAGCAGTGCATGGGATTGTTTCATCCTAAATGCAGGACTTTGCATTTGTCTTTATTGAACTTCATGAAATTCCTTTTGGTCCAATCCTCCAATTTGTCGAGGTCTCTCTGAATCCTAGCCCTACCCTTCAGCATATCGGCTACATCCCCCATCTTGGTATCATCCACTAACTTCCTTAGGGTGCAATCCATCCCATCTTCCAGATTGGTAATGAATATTCTACATTTCTACTTGAAATTTAAATAAATACATGAAGAAATATCAAATATAATCTACCTATGAATGATAGCTGTGATGCTGTATTGCAGCTGCAACTGGATTAGGCTTGCTTGGTTTATGGTAGTAGATTCTGTATGTGACAGGTCTGTGTATATCTCCCTCAGAGCTTCTTGATGAATCCTGCATCCATGCCCCCATTTTCTTTTATGTGAATCAGTTGAAGCTCTCCAGTCTCTATTTCCATATTGCTGACTCCCTCAAAATTACCCTTTCCAGAATCTACTGCTACTATTAATATTAATACTGTAGTAGTCAGCTATCCACAGTCTATGCCAGGACTCAGTCCTAGTCCATTTATATTTATAAACATTTAACATAATGTTAACCCATCATCAGTGGGCATATGAAAACAACTTTATTTAAGTGAGCATCAGTTGCACTCTTCCATTTTGAGGCAATGTGCTTCAGTGCAGAGCACATCTCCAGCTCAACCTAATAAGTAGGCTCTGGAAGCTCCCGTACAGAGAGTTAGAACTGGGACTTCCGACAGCCTGCTTAATGAAAACCACAAGTCTGGAATGCCAAGGTTTGCATCAGCCACTGGAATTGAACACATAATCCTCAGCTCATTTTAGAGTCATAGATTCTAAAGCCAGATGGAACAACTGCAATCATCTAGTCTGCCATCCTGTATACACAGGCCATATAATTTTCCCCAAAAGCTGGATTAAAGCAATTAGAAAGCTTCTATTCTTGTGCTAAAGACTCCCAGTGATGGTGAGTTCACCACTTCCCTTGTAAGTCATTACAATGTTTAATTAACCTTATGGCTAAGGAAATCGTGTCCTATTTCAAGGTTGAATTATCTAATTTCAGTTTTCAGATGCTGGATCTTGTTTTGCAGGTGTCTGTAAGACTGAACAGCTTCCTACTACCCAGTTCTTTCCTACATGTCAGTACCCATACACAGGGCTCAAGTCACCTCCTCCATCTTTTCTTTAATAAAATTGAAAAATCAAGCTCCTTCAGTCTCACACTATAAGATTTTTCAATGGCTAGATCATTTTTGTGACCTTCTTTTAAGCTCCCTTTAGTACTTACACATCCTTCTTACAGTGCAAACATGACATTTAAATGCAATGTTCTAGTAGTATTAGTATCATATGAAAATGGTTATATGCAATGACCCTTTTCTGACTGTTTTTTCCTGCTATATTATCTTGCCTTTGAATCATACAGTCATAGAAGGTAGGGCTGGAAGGGACCTCAGGAAGTCATTTAGTCCAGTGCCCTGCTCAAAGCAGGACCATCCCCATCCAAAACATACAAGTGCCTGTCTAACCTATTCCTAAAACTAGATAACAACCCTTTTGCATAACCACAAGGCATGTTGCCCCAACACAACAAAAACACCATAATCTGCTACAGGTAGATCAGGCACAGCAGTTGACTGTATTAACACATATTTTATTGCTATATGAACATTAGATAAGGTAGTTCAATTCACTATGTGGCAATAATCTATCCTCCCTATTAATTGCTCTCCCAAACATCTTTGTATCGTCTGAAGAAATTTTATGTCTTCATGTACACTCTAGATTAAAAATATGGAATAGCATTTGGACCAAAAACTGATCCCAGGAGGACCACCCTAGAAACAGCAATCCCCATGTTAATATCTCCACATTTGCAGACCTGACGGGGAGCCAGCTTTTAGCCTGTTTAATCAAGATGTTGTGTGGAACTACGTGAAATGCCTTGGAAAAATCTAAGCATACTGTAACAACACAGTAACTTTTCTGAAGACCTGTAATCTCTGTCACAACCCAATTAATCAGTGCCCATGCCACTAGCAAGAGATACCATTCAGACCATCCTCATTTCGCACACAATGATCTGATCAACTAAGGGTTAAAAGAAATCCTTGCCAGAAACTTAAATTTATGCCCACATCACAACCAAGAAACGAAACTTAAGCTTGATTTATGATTTCACAGATTTCATAGATTTCATAGACATCAGGGCTGGAAGGGACCTCAGAAGATTATCGAGTCCAGCCCCCCGCCCAAAGGGCAGGAAGTCAGCTGGGGTCATAGGATCCCAGCAAGATAAGCATCCAGTTTCATCTTGAAGGTGTTCAATGAAGGCGCTTGAACCACCTCTGGTGGCAGGCTGTTCCAGACCTTGGGGGCTCGGACAGTAAAGAAGTTCTTCCTTATGTCCAGCCTGAAATGGTCTTGTAGTAGTTTGTGACCATTTGACCTCGTCATCCCTTGGGGTGCTCTGGTGAACAAACGTTCCCCCAGATGCTGGTGGTCACCCCTGATAAACTTGTAGGTGGCCATCAGATCAGCCCTGAGCCTGCGCTTTTTCAGGCTAAGGAGCCCTAGGGCTCTCAGCCTGTCATCGTAGGGTCTGCTTCCCTGACCTCTGATCATGCACGTGGCTCTTCTCTGGACTCTCTCAAGCTTCTCCACATCCTTTTTGAATTGTGGAGCCCAAAACTGGACACAGTACTCCAGCTGTGGCCTCACTAAGGCCGAGTACAGGGGGAGAATGACGTCCCGAGATTTGCTTGAGAAGCATCTATGGATGCAAGCCAGCGTTTTGGTCGCTTTACTAGCCGCCGCATCGCATTGCAGGCTCATGTT
>NW_005842694.1:599021-607635 GCF_000455745.1 Alligator sinensis
CCGACTTGCCAGCTTTTCGGCGGATGGTGAAGGTGATCAGCTCGTGGTCGCTGTCACCCAGCTTCCCATCATGATTGGTTAGAGTAAAAGGGGATAGCCCTGCCATAAATCCCTGCAATAAAATCCAAGCGAGAACTGTGTATAATTGGTCAAGAAACAAGCATAGCCCCTCACACGTAACCTCATATGTAACAGGCAGGAAACCTGACCCATTACCTTGTAACCTGATAACACAAATAACTGCTGCTTTGCCAGAAAATTAAAGATTCCACTTAGCAGTTCATCATTGGATACCTCCGTTAGTTACCTCTGTCTATAAATAGTTTAGCAACTTCCGCCTAAGTCGGAGAACTCTGGGGGAATCTCTGAGGAGAAACCTGAGCCCATCATCAGAGTAACTTGGCGGTCTGATCAGCTGTCAACGACTCCCCGTCATCGTAAATCTTGACGTATTAAAGCCCTGCAGGCACGATAGCTCGCTCTGGCACCACGTTCGTCATTATTTGGCTGTAACCTGAACCTGTACGTTTGACTGTAATCGATGCAACTGTAACGGAACAAAGGCTCAGCCTGCGTCGCACGTCACTATCTGGGCAACGTAAGTAAACAATCTCCTGTAACCAACACGCGTCTGTGCCTGGTTAATTTCACCCCATCCATTAATCACCTGCCTGTTGAGGTGAAAGTTCTACTGCTCCGGTGGGAGTCAGGAAGCAGCTGCCGGCCACTGCTCTGATTCTCGACAATCTCGTCAAAAAACAACAAGATTATTTGACAGGACCTACTTTCCATGAAACCATGCTGTCTGACTTTAATGATATTTTAGGCTCTAATTCTTGGTTGATACAGTTCTGAAGTAAGTGGTCCATTATTTTGCCCAGGATGAGTGATAGGATAACTGGTCTATTATTCCCAAGGTTGTCTCTTTTCAGATATAGGAACCACACTGGCAGTCTGTCCATTGGAATATCCCCAGTCTTCTAAGATTTGTTAAAAATCAGCATTAGTGTTTCATACAACACCTCAGCTAGTCTAAGACTCTTGTGTACAAGTTATCAGAGCCTGTTGATTTCAAATTGTTTTAGCAGGGGCTGCCTCACATCCTCTTTTGTTGTAGATAATTAATTTTCCAGTCCATCTACACCATCATATGGAACAGATACTCTTCTTGCTTTGCTCCAAACACAGAGCAGAAATAGCCATGGAACATTTTTGCTTTTTCTCTATTGATGTGTATGATTTTATATCTGTATCTCTCAGCTGAGCTTTCCCTTATCTTTGATTTAAATCCTAGAGTAATTTATTTTAAAATTGCCTTATTGTTTTAACTCTACTGACCACTGATATTTCATTGATTCTTTTAACATCCATCCTCTGTTACCTACATTTCTTTAACTTTTAATGTATATTCATTGCCATTCACTCCCCTCTTTGTTTCATTCCTTTTTTTTATATTTTCATTTCTTATGACTTGTTGCTACTTCCACTTTTTCTTTTAACCAAGATAGATATTGCTGTTAGATCCTTTTCATGTTTGTGGAACAGTATCTTTTCTTCTTTTTGTAGAACACCTTTGAACAGTTCTTTGTTTTTATTTGTACATCCTTCTTTACATTGATGTTCCCACTCAGTGGGCACTTCTACACGAGACATTTACTGCAGAGCTGCATAATTATCCCCACAATAAATGTCTCAGCATCTACAAATGCAGGACTATTAGGATGAAGTAAACTAATTAATTCTGCCTTGGGTTAGTATTTGTAAATGCAAGTACCATCCTATAGCAGTATTTTTTACTCCGCAACAACACATGTGTAGACACTGATGGGGCTGGCTAGGGCACAAGTCTGATTCAATGCAGGACTGGAAATTCATTCTGCAGGACATCTCACACAAATGGCCAAGGAGGGGTGCATAGTAGCACCCCACTCCAAACTGCCCAGAAGAACATAAAGTCTGTCAAATGTAAACTCCATGTTACCATCTCCTTCTGAGCTTGTACCAAGATAGTACAACAGCATGTTGCCCCTTTACACTAGGCAAAGCCTAATGTCACAATGATGCCTGAGTCATGCCCCTGCCTACTTTAATGTGAAGTAGAAGGCAGGGTAGATTTGCACCTTACAGACTTACCAAAGTGTGTGTTTGTGGGTGTGTGTAAGTGTATACATACACACACACACACACACACACACACTCCCATAGTTTTAAGATCTGAAGCTCATTTAATCAGATCCTATAAAAGGCCTTTCACAGCATCCTGTGAAAGGCCTATGTATAGCCTTTCACAGCATCTGATGAAGTGATCTTCTGCTCACAAACAGTATATATCTACTTCAGAAAAAATCTAAGCATACCACAGCAGCACAGCTACCTTTATCAATGAGACCTGTCATCTGATCAAAAGATAAAGGATTGAAGATTCCTCAAGGAATCCATTTCTAAGCATTTGGAGGAGGAGAAGGTGATTAAGAACAGTTGGCATGGATTCACTAAAGTCAAATCATGCCTGACAAACCTGATTGCCTTCTAGGATGAGATGACTAGCTCTGTGGTTGTGGGGAGAGTAGAAGAAATGATATACCCTGACTTTAGCAAGGCTTTTGACACTGTCTTTCACAACATTCTTGCAGGCAAGCTAAGGAAGAACAGGTTGGATGAAAGGACTGTACGGTGGATAGAAAATTGGCTGGATTGTCCAGCTCAAAGGGTAGTAATCAGTGGCTTTATGTCTAGTTGGCAGTTGGCATCAAATGGAGTGTCCCAGGGGTTGGACCTGGGGCCAGTTTTGTTCAATATCTTAATTAACAACCTGGAAGAAGTGTGTGGCAGAATACCATCTCTGTCTCTCCCCAAACTCTGCTATTTAACAATTTGGTTACCATGGTCACTGCAGAGGGCAGACTCCTCTGGTCCCATCTGCTTCAGGTAACCTTGAGTTGTAACGTGAGCTGGATACATTCCTGAGGGAGGAGGAAAACTTGCTCCCCCTGCCTACATGACTGGCAGCACATACCTGGGTGGGAGGCTTTAAGCTCCCTATTCTAAGCAATGCCAACATGACTGGGAGGGGGCTAAAGACCCTGCCAGCCTACCCAGCAACCAGTGATGCATTTCAAATTGGTTGGTTGGCAGCCAACAGTTGCTGGCCTTCATTGGATCAGGTAAATGAGGTCATAAGGGCTATATAAGTGAAGGACTGCCCAGGAGGAGGGGCAGTAGCCATGATGAAAACTCACAGAAAAGCTGAACCATCTGAAACTCGCTCTCTCTCTCTTGAAACTCATTGCCAATGAACCGTTTGCCTCCAGGGGAACTCTTCACCTGCCTCTGGATGACACTTGTGCGTAAGCTACTTGAGATCTAACTAGATATATAGCTTGCAGTAACACAGATGTGTAATCAAAGGCTACCATGCCACTATTTGCTCTAAGGGATTTCTCTGATATTGCTCTATCCTGTACCCTATTCCAAACCTACTCTTTGTAACCAATAAAGTTCTCCTTTGTATCTAGCATGGGAGACTTAATGGGAGAGGGGTCTAGATTATGCCTTGGGGTCCCTTTAGTTTGACTGAATAAGGGAAACCACTATTAGTGCTTCAGACCAAGGGAAGCACCCCAAGTTCTTGCAGTGGGTCAAGTACCCTCAAGGACTACTAGGCCTGTGTTTCCCAGAAGGCACAGGTCCAAGATCAGTCCAGACTCTGGGTGGTGGCAGCGTTACCTCCAGGCTTGCAGGTGTGCTCCAGGAAGTGGGTTGGCCAGATGTGAGGCACCTCCAGAGAGGCACTCGGAGCCTGGATGATGGTTGGGTGCAGTGAGGTGGGTGGCTCAACACAGGAGCACCCTCTACTGGCCTGCCACAGAGTGCACCTTTAGCAAGTCTGTAGATGACATCAAGCTGGGTGGAGTAGTAGATATGATATAGGGTAGAGCTAGGATTCAGAGAGGCAAATTAGAGGACTGGACTAAAAGAAATCTCATGAGGTTCAATAAGGATAGAAAACTGGATAGAAACCTGGCTGGATAATTGGGTTCAGAGAGTACCAGCCAATGGCTCAATGTCTAGTTAGCAGCTGGGATCAAGTGCAGTGCCCCAGGGGTCAGTCCCTGGGATGGTTTTGTTCAATATCTTCATCAATGACTATAGAGCTGTAGTAGTAGGAGCATTGCCAGCAGATCAAGGGAAGTTATTCTTTTCCTCTATTCAGCACTAGTGAGGCTACATCTGTGTCCAGTTTTGGGCCTTCTACTACAGAAAGGATGAGGACAAGTTGGAGAGAGTCAATGAAAATGGTTAGGGGGCTGGAGTACATGACATAGGAGGGGAACTGGGCTTATTTAGTCTGGAGAAGAGAAGACAGAAAGGGGATTTGACAGCAGCCTTTAACTACCTGAAGGGTGGTTCCAAAGAGGATGGAGCTAGACTGTTCTCAGTGGTGGCAGATGACAGAACAAGGAGCAATGGTCTCAAGTTGCAGCAAGGGAAGTTTAAGTTGGATATTAGGAAAAACTCTCACTAGGAGGGTGGTGAAGCACTGGAATGGGTTATCTAGTGAGGTGGTGGCATCTCCATCCTTGGAGGTTTTTAAGGTCTGCCTTGACAAAGCCCTGGCTGGAATAATCTAGTTGGGATTGTCCTGCTTTAAGCAGGAGGTTGGATCAGAGATGACCTCCTGATGTCCCTTCCAACTTTTATTTTCTATGATTACATTAGGTGCTTGTGTTCCTTTCTTTGCTTGCAGTCTGATCCTGCAGCTCCTTTGATGTGGGTGGGCTGCAGTTCCACTGAGCTTTGAGGCACTCCCACATGTTGCAGCAGTTTACTCATACACAAGGAATTGTAGGTTTAGGTGGCAAAAATTGGGCCAAACTTGATAAGGTCTTAACAAGTATTTCACTGACTTCAGTCAGTGCAGAACTTGTTCTGTTGTATCTTTTCTCCAGCTTCTAAATGACAGTGCTTTTAAAGATGTACACCGTCACAGAAATTTCTCTGGAGGAACACATGTAAATCTGGATACCTTAACAATCATGCACTGAAGGGGGCATGGACTAGATGACCTAAAAGGCTTTTGTCATCTATTATGTCTCTGAGCATGAATGTTTCCTTTTCCTTTATTCTGATTGAAAAAAGGGATTTTGTGCAGTTATGTGGATAGGGGAAGGAAAGTGGCAAGACTGCATTGATATAAGTAAATGTATTTCCACTGAATTAAAATGGGATGCTGATAAGAACAGACATAACCAAAGGGGGAAAATGCAGTGTGAGCTTTATTATCTCTGTCTTTTTGTAATTTTTCCTGAGAGATTCTGCAGTCAAAGATTAACTTCTTTCTTCAAATCCATGATTTGAAAAATTGTGAATAAAAGAATCTAAACAAGTCAACTCAGAGAATCCACAGAGAATCCAAATGTATGGAACAATGCTTGGGAGTGGATTCAACCCAGCATGATCTGGCATGACCAAAGTTGTCAAGTATCAGTGTGGAAAGGGCACAAAAGGGAGGAATCTATAAATGAAGAAACTAGCAACAAAAAAAGGTGGTGCTCATTCTGCAGGGTTTGTGGGCAAGGCTCCTGTATATGCACATGGCGGGAAGCAAAGCTGCCTTCTTTCTGTAGAAAACCTGGTTGATCAGGACAGCAGAGGCAAAGCCTGACTTCCCTTGGACTGAGCTCCTCATACTGTGCAGAAAGAATAGTGGACCCAAGGAGAGGCAATTTATACTTCCCTATAGCATATCCAGTAATTTTGTCCCTTTTTTTGCCAAGCAAAATAAGAGTAATTTAGCACTACGCACTGCTAAAAGAGCTCCAGCCCCTGTATCATATGAAAATGCTTGCTTACTACTTTGGGGCAAGACACCTTCATTTCACACTAAAAAATAAACAGCCATTAATCAATTACCGTTATCTTAGGGCTTGATCCTGAAACTACTTAGAGCACTGGTTCTTGCACTTCACAAGGGCTGAATCACCTACAATTCTTGCACAAATAAAATGAAAATATCACAACCTGTTTTAGCCTTAACACAATTGCTGAAGGCTGAACCAATTTACCTGCATGCTTTATAAGTAGGGACAGAAGTTACACATAAACTGGTTTAACTGATCAGAAACTGGTTTAAATCTGTAACAGAACAGAAGCTCAGTACACATAAACCAGTTTCAAAATGGCTGAAGCTGGTTTAAGATAAACCTGGTTGAATGTAGTATGAGGCTTAACTGATTTGGGTTTATGAAACTTCTGTCCCAGACCCTTTCCTGGTTCAGATTAATCGCACTCCCCCAGCATCCCAGCAAGCTTTCCAACCCTGGACTGCACTGCGCTGTGCTGCCTGCTCCAGAGAGCAAGGCTGGCCCTGCCCCTCTGCTCCCTAGCTGGAGCAGTGAGGGCTGGCTGACAAGGATGTGTGGGGAGGGGCAAGTCCCACTGGCGATGCAGCCTAGTCTACAGGGGAAGGGCTGCCCCCTCCCAGGCAAACCCTGGCTGGGGTCTGGGGCCAGAGAGGGTGATTAAACACCCCTTCTCCTGCTCAAACTTACTACTGGCTGCAACTGTGAACTACAAATCCTAGAGGCATCTGCAAGCAGGAAGAGGAAGTGATGAGCAACCCTGCAGATTCCTACTGCTGTGATTCTGGACTAGAAATCTCAGAGACTTCGGGGGCAGCAGGAAAAGGAAGTGAACACACAGCCAGGAAGACATGCTCTAGTGCCCCCCAGCTTCTGGTCTGAGCTACTGCAGGCATGTGGCTGTATTTCCTGTATGAAAGGTAAATGTCTGTTCACTTCTGTTTCAATTTAATCTGTGCAATTTACACTAACCTGCAAAGACTGAATCTAGTCAGCCTCAGGCTTTTTGACTGTCTGTACCAACATGCCCCCTAGCAATGGATATCCCCTACAGTTTCACTACCTACAGAGTAGCTGTTTGCTCAGTGCTAAGCCTCCTCCCCTCAGTGTTGAGGCTAAGAACAATCCCTGCTGCTGCAGCTACCCCAGGATGACTAGTCATCTGTCCAGACTGGATCTTGGGGTTACTTATATTGGTGTATCAAATTGGTATAAAGTATACTAACACTAACAAGTCAGGCCCTTGGGGAAAAGTGTTACTAGACAGCACAGGGTTTATTACTGTGAGCAATGATGCTGACATGAATGGGACTATAACTGTAATGTGCATCATGATCAATAAATTTTTGTAGGACCCAGAAATAAGAAAACACAAATCATAAAATATCAGACTAGGTAGACTGAGCACAACGTCTTTGAGAAGATTTAAAAAACTTTATTTTATTTTTGATTTTTCAGAGTATGGAACAGTATTGGAGTTAGGAGGAAACTTTCCAGTGGAGAAGGCTACCTGAAGTCTGCCCCTGAAGTAAGTAATTGGTAATAGCCACTGTCTGAGACAGCATAATGAGCCAAATGAACAAGTCTCATCCAATATGGCAATTCCTATGTCCTTATACAACAGCAATGTCTTAGGATACAGCTTATTGATCTGGTATCCCAGAATGTTCTTGTGAGAAAATTGGAGGATTGTGGGCTTAACTGCAAGACAGTTAGGTGGGTATGAAGCTGGCTGCAGGGTGTGGACCCAGAGAGTCCTAATGAATGGATCTGTGTCATCCTGATGAGAAGTGGCCAGCAGTGTCCCACAGGGGTTGGTGCTTGGTACTTTTCAACATCTTTGCAGTGTACTTTTCAACATCTTTATCAGTGATTTGGATGTAGGGGCAAAGAGCTCACTGGCCAAGTTTGTGGACAACACCAAGTTATGAGGAAGTGTGGTCATGCTTAAAGATAGGCTATAGATATAGGCAGATCTAGACAGGATAATGAGTTGGACAAGTCGGAAGCAGATGAAATTCAACATAAGAAATGTAAAGCACTCCGTCTGGGGACAAACAACCCCTTACACACCTACAGGCTTGCCAGCACCAAACTGACCTGCACCATGAATGAAAGAGACCTGGGGGTAATAACAGACCACAGTATGAATATGGGCCAGCAGTGAGATGCTGCAGCCAGTAGGGCAAATAATACTCTGGCATGCATCGCCAGCAAAACCAAGGAAGTGATTTTCCTGCTCTACTGGTCATTGGTGGGACCACAGCTAGAGTACTGGATCCAGTTCTGGGCACCACACTTTTAGATGCATCAAAATGCTTGCTCCAATCAATTTCCATTGACCAAATGGAGTGAAAGGCAATATTAAACAGACACTCTAAGTGGGGAGAAATAAATAAAATTTGAAAATTTTTCAGCTATAATGATTACTAGTAATATTGTTAACAAAATTATTTTTATCCTCCCTGTATCCTTTTAGGGCCAAATCTTAAGCAGGATGTAGGCACCTAAAATGGGGTCTACACAGACTTTAGGGCCTTGGGTCTGAAGCTGTGACCCAAGGAAACCTTGCTTGGTAGTGTTGTGTGACAGTGGGTACGCTTTGGGGTCTGGTTCCATGCCAGCCCACCCACCTGTCTCTGTAGGGCAATCTGCCCTGTCTCACATGCCACAACTTTGCTGTTCCCATAAATGGATGGCAAGTGCGGAAGACTGCCCATTACATGCGCTGATACCAGGGGGCACTATCTGCT
>NW_005842694.1:607666-618914 GCF_000455745.1 Alligator sinensis
CCCCCGCAGCCTATGCCTCACAGATGGCATCCACATGTTATAATCATACCTTGCACTACAACTGGTACTCCTGGGTCTTGCACGGACTCTCCCTCCCTCCCTGGAGTAGGAGGTCATTGTGCTCAACTAGCGGTCTTACTTTCATCCTATACTTGGCCTTCTTGCAGTGGAGGACTTACTGGGGTCAGGACTCACCCCCCTCTGGCTGAGCCTCCTACTCAGCCTCTGGCCCAAACTACGGCCTCAGATATCCACAGGCATGCCTTGGCTTCTTCCCCACATATGGGGTTCCTACTACGCCCTCTCTAGGGCCTCTACACCACACACTACCCTGGGGTCTTCTCATCTTCACGATCAACTTACTCACGGGGCTGGCCCTTGCATTGCCTTTCAGGCTTACTCCCCTTTTGGCCCTAATCAGTGCACCCCTGGGACTGCCCTTCAGGCCTACTCCCTATTCAGCCCTTCAGGCCTACTCCTGTTCAGCCCTACTCTATGCGGGGCCACACTGTACGCTCTTCACACTACCCCCTTTGGGGTCTCCGGGATCTTGCATCCCTGCTGGGCTCAGGTGGCACTCTGCTTGCTGTGCCTGGCTCCACTACTCCCACAATGGCTTCCAAAGCCCACCCAAAGATGGGGACTGGGGTTATGGCACCCCTCCTTGCCTTTCACCGGGGAGGTAACTGGCCTGGCATTTCCTGGGGACTTCTGTGCCACCAGGAGCCCCACCAGCCACCCTTCCCTGGCAGGATGCAGCTTTAGGTCATGCCCAGGACCAAGAGCCTCCAGCTCCTACCTGCTAGATGTACCATCTAGTTCAGCCCATAGATGTTTCTGCTTGGGCCGGCAGCAGCAAACTGCTGTGTTTACATAGGCAGCCAGTGTTCTAGAATGGCTGCCGCAATCAAGCACCTGCTGGCTGCTTGCCTCAGTCTTTAAAGTGGCAGGCAGTGAAAGTGCCTTGCCACATGTTGGAACAGAACTGACATTCATGATATATGTGGCTATCAGAGAACTGAAACAGGGGTGACATGTGTGGGCCTCTATGTGTACGTGACTCAGAGCAGCCAGGCTACAGTATCGGGCTGATTTTGCATCACAGAACCCTGTGTTTGCATCTCAAGGGCAGCCAATATCCCAGTGCTGAAATCTGTCTGGAACCAGGTACAGCAAGCTGCAGTGGCAAATGCATGAAGTTATTGAATGGATGGTTATTAGAATGTTTACATAAACTGTGAGAGAGACAGGAGTGCAAAACGAAGAAAATAAGGAAGTATCCCACTGCTAAAGGTGTGCAGTTAAGTGATAGATTTCATATTCACAAAAAAGAATCTGGTCTGATCCAGCTCTTAAGACTTCAGTGAAACAAATAAATTTAAATAAAGCCAATCAGGGATTTTTCATTAGAATATCAAGATCATGTTTACCAGCCCTCCATAAATAGGGGATGTGACTGGAAGGAAGTTGGACGGTAACTCTTCAACACCTGTGAGACTGCTGTGTGTGCTAGACACTTGCCTGATGGATTGTTGAAGGAGGATTTCTCCCCATGCTGTGGAGACCAGAAAGCTGGCTGATGCCACTCCATGGCAGAAGAGACTTGTCCTGTAGGATTATGCTTATTCTCAGCAATTAATCTTGTTTTTGTCAATCAATAAACTTCTCACATTGGTTGGAATGATCCAAAGGTCCATTTAAATTATTTTTCACCCTTCTCACCTTGCTAAAAATTTGTTAACAATGGCCACCTACCCTTGGAGGCATCAATGCCTAGGAGGCAACTCCCCATTTAGTGGGAAAGTTTCCTAGTGCCTATGGTTCTGCCTTCAGTGTATCCCCAGAACTGTGCATGCTGAGCATGTATTTAGCCCCTGCTCAGCATAAACTAGGTGGGAGAGACATAACAAGGCAACCATCTGCCCAGGGCACTGGGACACATGGGGGCAGCAGCAACTTCCAGCCACCACTGTTCTGCCAGTGCAATTGTTCAACTGTGGTGACAAATGTCAATTTTGCACCTTCCCTCCCCCAACTTGGTACCTGAGGTCATGTGTAGATGAAACAAGAGGCATACGTACACAACACTTTAAAGCAGGCTAAATGCGGGCTTTTAGTGGGCACTTTAAAGCGGGCGCTTTTAGCGGGCAACACTTTAAAGTGGGCTTTAATGGTGTTGGTGTTTGCATGTATCGGCAGCATATTGCGCATTAATTCCAGCCGCTGTAGGAAATTCAGCAGCATAATGTGGCTTATATGGCTTGGGGCTGTCCCTGACAGCCGTGGACGGAAGCACCAGGCTCTGTGTAGCTCCACAACTATGTAGGAAGCCCTACAGGCAGCCTGGCAGCAGCCTGGAAAAGCAGGCTCTGCCCAAGAAAAGCGGTGAGCCTGATCTCTCCCTGACTCCTGGAGCCTGCCTGCCTGCCTGAGCTCTGCAGGAACCTGGTGCTTCCCTCCGTGGCTGCAGTGCCCCCCGGGACCACCCGAGCCAGGTGCCTGAGGGCAGGTACCACCTTGAAGGGGGGGTGCTGCTGCCGTGGAGGGAAGCACCACCTCCTCTCCCACCACTGCAGCCCAGGGACCGCTCCACCCACTGGCAGCTCATCCTTCCTTTCTCACTGGAGAGGCAGGTAAGTCAGCGGGGTGCATGCACAACATAGGGGTTTAATCAGCCTTAAATTTAAGCAGTGCTTTTTCAAATCCACCACTTCAATTTAGGGCCCCAAGTTTTGTCTACACACACCCTGAGGCTGTAGCTCTACTTATAGTACTGCCAGGTGGAGTAGTGCAGAAGTCCCCAAGGAGCTGGAACCCAGGAGTAGTGCTCTCAGTGAACCAACAACACTGAGTTCAGTGCAAAGCAGATGCTGTGACAATTTATACTCAAAAACAGGGCTGGAAGCAAAAGAGGATTTGCTCACCTTCATACAATAGCTTAGTGAGTGGTTATAGAACTTGCCTAGATGGTGCGGAGACATGGGTTCTAAGCACTTTTAAGCCTGAAGACAGTGCTTTAAGCATCAGGCTAAAACACAGTCAGGAAGGGGCCCCTTTCTGAACTCCTATGGAAGCAGAGCTGCTAGACAGCCAAGAATATGATACTCACGGGGCTAGACGAGCAAGCAAGAGAGAGCTTGACTTACAAGGTTGGAGTCCTGAAGTCCAGTCCTGCTCCCAGGACTGTTTATGCATTTTACATTCAACAGTCACTGGATAGAAAACAGAAACAATCCTAAATGCTGGAATTGGGACCCCTACAGCTCTCCTTCTGCTGGCCTAGGGGAAGAGAGGAGGGTGCCCCTCACTCTGACTTTTCTACAGTCCAGTGTTAGGGCTCTGTCCTGGGATATGGGAGGTGTGCACTGGAGTTTCCTCTCTCAGGCTAAGGAAAATCTAGAACTCAGGTCTTCCAGTTCCTGGGTGAATGCTCTGTTAGACAACTGTATACGGGCAGACACTTCCTGTGGCTGTTTCATTTTTAAAAGGATGAAACTTGCTCAGATCTTTCAAAGTAAGTGCCCCATCTCAGAGTGGCTTCCAGGGTCTGTACCGCAGATGGATGGAAATGCCTTTCCCAAGCTCTGATTCAGGTGCCTAAGATGCAGAGAATAGTGGGAGTTCAGACTGCTCCACATCCAGTTTTTCCTGTTGGCTAGCTCTAGGTACTTCTCTGCTCAGGGTCTTGCCTATATTATGGCAGCAGTGGATCCAACAACTGAGAGGATGGATGGGGTGGAGGAAAGGGGGCTGAGTATGCCCCATCTTCCCAAGTCTTGAGGCACTCTCCAGGTCTAGACATTTTCCGGTTAGGCTCTTTTGGGCTCATACCCAGTGCCCATTCAAATAACCAAAAGACACGTTAAATTGTTTATTATGTGCTTCTGGTTTGGCTTTAAAAATTTGCTTTGAAGTCTTATACTAAATGCAGTGTATACATGGTATGAGTATTATTAGGTTTTTTTGTCGGTAAATAAGAGTATGCTACTTTAATGCAGGAAAAGCACAACCATCACCTCTTACCTTGGCCAGTGCAGCACAAAAGCAAGACACTGACTTACACCAGAAGTCCATACCTGAATAAAGTCATTGGTAACCAAGGAAACTGAACAGTAGTATAGCTAGAATTTCATTTAAGTTGAGATCGGGAGAGAGCAATAATATGGTTATCACAATCTATTATATTATGAACCACATCAATGTGTCATGCAGCATTTTAAAAATACTTTGTTTTTATTGTTTCTTGTTTATTGGAGTAACAAGACAAAATCCTTCATGAAGAGCAAGTATTTATTAAAGAGGCGCACTTGGCATGTCCAATACAAAATGTCTCAATAGATCAGATTTGCTTGCATTGAAAACTCTGTTTCAGGATTGAAAGATAACACATCTGCAATCTAACAATTGTACAGGAAGATGGTGCTCCACCAAATTCATATACCAACAGAGAAGAAAATAGTTGATGGAGAGAAGGGGGTCCCCCATGAAGGATACAGCAAACAACTTGTTACACTCAAAACACTCCCAGTAGCCATTGTATCATCTTTGTGTGACCCTGGATTGTCATTGGTTTCCAATTGGTGAATTATGGATCCTAGAGTAGGAGAGGTTCTAACCAGCAATTCATATGCAGACATAATGAGGAACAAGCTTCCCCTCCTCTACCAGTTACTAGCCCAAAGACTTGAACACTGTGCCCCTATCAAATCCATGGCCACAGCTAGGGACATTCTTACCACTGTGGGAGGTGACATGAGAAAATAATTTACTAATGGCATTATTTTTAAACACAAAATTTATACAATCTTCTAGTAGCATAATTTATGCTACTACACACATTTTTCATGGCTTGCAGCTGGGTTAATGCAGGTCAGTGGCTTTTAAATTACATTACCTTTAGTAACCATCATCTCACAACTTCAGTGGCTTTGCTTGTGCTCAAACTGAATTATGTGACTAAGTATTTTACTGGCTTGTGACTCAGGAGAAATAAGCAAGTAATTTGCAATGAACAGTATATTTAAACATGCAACTTATTTCTTCTCATGTAACAGCCACAAATGCGTCGTGATTCCTTCAGATTGTTTCTAGTTCTGTATTTGAATGTCTTGTAAACCCTGGATTGATAACTGTTCCTGTCTTGGGGTAAATTCTCTAGGAGTCCCTTTTCCATGTCATAGGACCACAGGCTCCCTTTTTACAAACTGTATCAAGTCCAGCAGAATTCAAAACCTGCTACACACTCCTCTCTCTGAGCTGTGTCCAGTTGATAAATGCAGTGACTGAAAACAACTTGTTAAAAAACAAGCAATTAACTTATCCATAGGCGCTCCATGGGCAGAGAGAAAAGCTTTGAAAGTAACAAATATTTGCCCTTTCTTGCCAATTGAACTAAGTTCTCCTTGATGCAGGCAGACCCTAATTCTAAGACTGGGTGAAACTGTCACCCTGCATCCTGAAAGCTTCTGCCGCTCTGACAGTCCAACCTTTAGGGCTGTGTCGTTTCTCCTATAAGGCTATCTTTTATCTATTCCAAAGTTCTTTTGTTCAAAAGGATTTGAGGAGGGCACCTGAACCTGGCAAAACTGGCCTGTGTATTCCTCTAGAGGGGGCTGGCTGAAATCATGGTATAATAGGGTTAGAAGAGACCTGAGAGGTCAATTAGTGCAATTCTCTGTACGAATGCAGCATGCATTGTTTCTGTACCACTCCAAGTTTCATAGATTTCATAGACATTAGGGCTGGAAGGGACCTTGGAAGATCATTGAGTGCAGCCTCCTGCCCCAGGGGCAGGAAGTCAGCAGGGATCATAGGATACCAGCAAGATAAACATACAGATGTCTTTTGAAGGCGTCCAGTGTAGGTGCTTGAACCACCTCCAGCGGCAAACGTTGGGGGCTCGGACAGTAAAGAAGTTCTTCCTTATGTCCAGCCTGAAACGGTCATGGAGGAGTTTGTGACCGTTCAACCTTGTCATCCCTTGGGGCACTTTGGTGAACAATCGTTCCCCCAGATTCTAGTGAACACCCCTGATGAACTTATAGGTGGCCATCAGATCACCCCTGAGCCTGTGCTTTTCCAGGTTGAAGAGTCCCATGGCTCTCAGCCTCTCTTCATAAGGTCTCCTTTCCTGAACTCTGATCATGTGCGTGGCTCTCCTCTGCATTCTCTCAAGCTTCTCCACATCCTTTTTTGAATTGTGGAGCCCAAAACTGGATGCAGTACTCTAGCTGCGGCCTCACCAAGGCCAAGTACAATGGGAGGATGACATCCTGGGATTTACTTGAGAAGCATCTATGGATGCAAGCAAGTGTTTTGCTTGCTTTACTAGCAGCAGTATTACATTGCTGGCTCATATTCATCTTGTGGTCAATCATGACCCCCAAGTCCCTTTCATCTAATGCTTCTTTTTGAAACCTTTGGGTGAAAGAGATTCTACAACTTTTTTAGGTAGCTTGTTCACTTGTCTTACCACTCAAAACAGGGCAGGGTGGCACCTTAGAGAATAACTAGTTCAGGAGGCATAAGCCTTTGTGTGTGACATCCTACTTCATCAGATGCTAAGCACCTCTCTCTTACTGCTCCTAGTTAGGAAGATTTTTTTTTTCTGAGGATTAATCTAAATCTGCTTTGCTGCAGTTTAAACCCATTGCTTCATGTCCTGCCCACTTCATCCTTCTTTACAGCAGATTTTATTCTGTCCCCCATCCACCTCCTTTTTGCTGAACTGTGTCTCTAATTCTCTCAACCTTTCCTCATGTGGATTGCATTCCAGCCCCTTCATCATGTTTGTCACTCACCTCTGGATCCTGTCAAGTTTCTCTACAGCTTTCTTCAAATCCAGAGCCCAGAACAGCATACAATACACCACCTAAGGCCTAATCAGTGCCAAGTCAAGTGAAACTATCACCTCTCTTATTTTGCATGCAATACTGTTAATGCAGCCCAAAATTGTATTTTTTTTCTGACTCCATCACATTGATGATTCATGCAGACTGATTCGTCAAAACCCCAGATCATTTTTAGCAATGCCCATTATCTCACATGCTGTATTTTATAGAATCATAAAACAGTAGGATTGGAAGGGATGTCAGGAAGTCACCTAGTTCAAGCCCTAGCTCAAGGTATAAGACCTGTCTCCTACAGCCACAGAGGATAGTCTATCTCCATCCTCTATATTACAGCCCTTCAGGTATTTGCGCATTTGCTTTTTTCTTGCCTAGGGGTGGAATTTCTTTTTTTGTCTAGTTACCAGTTCTTCAATGCATCTTGATCTTTCTGACTACTAATCCTGTCTTGCAAAGTGTTTGGAACCCCAGCCACTTTTGCATCAGCTGCAAGAAACTGTCTGTTCCTCCAATCAAATAGTCAATAAAAAAGTTAAACAACACTGGAACCAAAATACACCCTTATGGAAGCCCACTTGAAACCTCTTGCCATTCTGATATCAGTCCCTTTATGTTTCCCCTGCTGATTCAAGTATTGTCAATTAGTATCAAAAACTGAATTATTGTCTAGTTCCTGCAAACATGTGGAGAGCTGCAGCAAGAATTAACTTTCCACAGAGTAACACACTGACCACAACTCCCGCCAGGAGAGAGATACAATATTTATAAAAACATATAGAGAGAATTCCCACATTTTCATAGCAGTAATCAAGGTTTTTGAACCATTCTTTGCTTAAAATGTTTTATGTGAGCTTTGCCAGTTGATTATGATTGACCAGTGTGATAATCTGAGGAATCTATTGAGCCACAGTTTATGAACTGTGGTTAAAATAAAAACACTCCCCTTTTTGTTTAAGCCCTTATACTTATTTGCACTGTGTTCCTGCTTTGTACTTCTGTACTTCGGAGATAGGCTAGTGGTGCTGTCTACCTGCCTAACTGGTTGGTCATTAAAGTCTTTGAGCATTTGAATAGATCTTGGCTGGGTTGAACAAAGTAGCTACTGCTTCCTAGATTAAATCATTTTTTTCCAACTTCTCTACACAAGGTGGGGGTTTGGATTTTCAGGAAAAATAATCCTCAGAATTAGGACAGAGAAACCAGGATGTTAGTGCTAGAATTTAAAACCTCAGAGGGACTCACAGGGACAGGGACAAAGAAGTTGGCTTTTGTAGCTGATGAGACTTTTTGACTGCTGGACCAGCAAGGGGAGCAGGAAGCTGATTTCATGAGATAAGAAAGAGAAGCATGAGCTAAAGCAGCTGGATTCTGAATTCCCTGAAAGGCCATGCCCCAAATCCAGAGAAGTGAGGAAACTAAGGCAGAGAACAGAAGATATGTGTTTGGTTGTTTTACATCTATTTGTATATCTTGTATGGTCTAAAGTAAAGAGTAATTTTGTTAGAAATCTTTTCAAAACCCAGTCTGTTACTTGAATGTGTTTTAAGAGGTAAGGTAAGAGGCAAGGATTTCTTAGGGTGATCTCTTTCATTGGATCAACTGTGTAGTTGGGATAGTTAGGCAAGCTTTTGGCTGTGTCCACATGAGCAAGGACGTTTGTTTTCACTGGGACAAGAAGCAGCAGCACACCGTGTGCTGCTGCTTGTCCCCAGGGAATGCCTGTGCTGCAGACACTCTGGCACGGGGCAAATTACCTTGAGTGGGCTAGGGGAGTCTGGGGCCAGAAACTGTGCTGGCCCCAGCAGCCTTACCTGCAGTCCTGGATGGTGGGGGAGCTGCACCTGCAGCACTCCTGCACTTGGGAGCCTGCCAGCAGTTGGTGTGTGGCTCCAGTTGGCCAGACTCTGGTTTTGGGTGGTGTGCACTGCTGCCACATACACCCCCATGTTTTTTTCCACATGGTTTTTTACCCTGGATCTCAAGGTAGTAGCGTGGAGAACACCTGAATGTGTGATGTGTGCTAGAAGCTGGGGGGCACTAGAGCCCTCCCTTCCCTTCCACAGAGCTGAACTGAGGGGGGTGTGGCCAGCCCCCAGCAGGATTAGGGAGACCCCCCACCCTCCTGAACAGCCCAGCAGGGAATGTTTATCACCCCTAACTCAGTGTTTATCACCCCGTTAAGAAAACAGAGGAATATTGCCAGGTATTTGTTGATTCTGCCTTTGTGCTGTATGCCACAGCTCTGAGATAGCCAGCATGTGGTCTGCTAGCTAATGCTGAGGTCTCTGTGAGGGACGGGGGAATGCCTGCTTAGCAGAGAGTGGGGAGGGGAGAGGGGGAGCAGGCAGACACTCTGTGTCTGCAAGTCTTTGCCAAAGCTGCAGCCAGGGAGCAGAGGGGAGGGGCCAGCCCTGCTGTGGATCAGAGAGCCCCACCCAGCCCAGAGAGCATGCTGGGATGCTGGGGGAGTCTGTTTTAATTTAAACCAGCAAGGGGGCTGGGACAGACATTGCATAAACTGGTTTGAGCCAAATCAGTTAAGTCTGATATTACATTCAACCAGATTTATCACAAACTGTTTTCAGCCATTCTCAAACTGGTTTATGTGCACTGAACATTTATTCCATTACAGGTGTAAACCAGTTTCTGATCACTTAAATGGGTTTTATGTGTAATGTCTGTCCCTAGCCCAAAAGTGTGTCTAGAAACCCAGAACCAGAAGCAGTGCCTACTGTCTGCTCAGACTCAGGGGAGCTCACAAAAAGGGTCCAGTGTATGGGAACTAGAGACAACAGCTGGTAAGTGTCTAGTAGGGAAACCTGAGCAGAAGGTGACAAGCAAATAAATCGCATGAGAATACTCCAATTCCCTCAGTGGATTACTGCAAAAACACTTCAGCTGAAAACACTAAAACACATAAACTGGAAATGCATTTTCTGCTGATGGTCTCCCATATGCTTTTGAAAGAATAAGTGCCTCTTTTCATCCTTATTCTTTCAAAAGCATATGGGAGACCATCAGCAATACTCCAGTCCTACTACTTCTCCAAATGTGTCAGTCTCCTCTATTTTTTGTTAACAGTACCTGCAAAAGACTACACCTGGGACAAAGTCCAAAGATCACTGCAGTTCATGAGAACATTTCCATTGTCTTCAGTGGGCTCTGAATTAGGCCCACGAAGAACAATATGGGATATGGACTCATTAATTTGCCCTAGTATTCATTAATTGTTGACTATGGAGATCTTTCTTTTCAGATGGAGGCTAGTTAATCCCCATGAAGGACCTAAACATCTCTGAGCAGAGTCACTATATCCTCTGAAGCACTCGGGCTAAACAACAATTTGGGCTTATAGAACAACTCTGTACATTTGGACTTCTTCGTTTAAAAAAAGGGATGTTCAGCTAATATTTGTTAGGGACTGAAATTATGGCAGAGATATGGTGGAGTGTTTTCCTGCAGCTGCTCAGGCATGGACAAAAATCTCTCAGGTCACACAGTTTTGATATAATCCCCTCATTTACTCAGTCACAATATTGTCTGAAATGTGCTTTGGAGTAAACCAAATAACCCTTCAAAATTCAATACAGTTCATTCAGGAGTGTGAGCATCTCCTGTCCTCCTGGTAGCAATGCCTCTTACTTCCACAAAGCAAAGGAATCTTCGTCAAACAAGTCCGTATTCTGGCTGTCATGTATCTCATGTGCACTGACATTATTCTGATTACATAACCAAATAGAGATAATTTAAAGGTCCAATTTCTATATGAGTTTAAATTTTAGATTTGAAAAGCCCAATCTATCAGGTAGCTGTACAACTATGTGCAATCACTGTATAGAAATAACTTGAATATATTGGGGCTGGAGGAAGTAATGCCCCAATACCTTTAAGAACTTTCATATGGGGACAATGACTCATATTCAGCAATGTAAGAAAACCTATGGGCAGAGAGACACAGAAACATGTTCAGAAATGCATTAAACCCCCGTATATCAGAGACTGTAGACAGACTTGCTAACAGAAAACAGCCAGACCCTTCCTGGCATGTGTGATTTAGAGGGGGCAGATGTGTGATTTGGAGGATGTCCAGATTCTTCTTTCCTTATTTTTTGTTTCTGAAGTGAGAAGTTCAACACAACCTGTGCCAAGCAGGTTTCATCTGTCTGTAACTGTGCCTCTGGAAACACTGAAGACCAACAGTAGCACTAAGTCTGTGCTCTGACTCCAGCTCAAATAGATGACAGGTATTTGGCCAGCTTCTTAGCTCCCCCAAAGGACTCTAGGGCTATATTGGAGAGTGTCAGCCAACATCTACAGACTCATGAGCATTAGTCTTTTATCACAAGCCCAGATATACACAAAAGAAAATAACGATTGTTGTTGTAGAGAATGTGTAGGGA
>NW_005842694.1:618945-648356 GCF_000455745.1 Alligator sinensis
GGAAAACAGGAGAACAAAATTCAGATGTTCAGACTGTGGTCACCGTTTCAGAATTTTGAGCCCAAGGCCAGAAACTACCCACACAAGAAGCCCTTGACTTGAAAAGGATCATTCATCTGTGTGTAAGGACTACTAACATGGGCAAAATTGGGTCCCATGTTCTGAATACAAATTCATTTTTGATGCTTGTGAATGGAGTCTCGAGCTGTATGGAGGTGCATCAACATGAGACACTCGGGGAAAGAGCGTTCCACTGAGCTCTGAGAAGAGCAGATAAAGAAAAGAGACAGAGAGGGCGGATGAGTGAATGGAGTGATAAAAAGTCTCATAACAAAACCAAGACATTTGAATATTTATTTTAATTTATTCAAGTTTTGATAGCCCCAAAGAGCACTTTTAAGTGCTTAATTTGCTTTGCTCCATTGATTTTAATTAATCTTGCCCTAGGCTCGCAAGTCTGCTGAACGTGGAAAACTTTGGGGGGAAAAAAACCTGCTAGTTCATGAGGCAGGATTCCTGAATCTCCTGGAGTTGTTTTCATGTCCCAAATCATTACTGAGGAGATGCAGCACTGCCCTGGCAAATACAGTCAGACTGAGGCAGAACTTGCATTGGCAGTGGGGAAGCCAAGAGGAAGGGAGGCATCGAGACAGCTTATTCACATATCCAATATGTTGTGCTTCATGCACAACAGACAGAAGTTAAAAATCTGGGTTTTTAAAAAGGGCTAATCATCCTCAAGTCCAAATAAAATCAGTAGAAGCCACTATGTTCAGCCCTTTTGAAAATGTGCCGTAAGCAATTGTTTTGAGCACTCAAAAAACATGAGGCCCACAGTGAGGGCCATCCTTCAATACAGTGTTGTTCAATCCAAGTGTTGTTATTAGTGACCCATGTGGGTTGGGGACCCAGAAGCCAGCCCTGAACTGGGAAAATTAACTTTCCTCCTTGTATCCCAGACTCTACAACATTCCAAAGAGCTTGTTAGTCTGGGGAAAGTCTTTTCATGGTGAATGCTGAGAAGGATTCAAGAAGGTGGGACCTGTAACAGAGGCACAGTTGCAGAGCAAATGAGAGAGAAGGTCTTCAGAGAACTAATGGAGATATTGAAAGGGATGGTTTAGCTGCCTAAACACAGGGCTAGAACTACTGTATTTTTCCCTGAGAAGAAAAGATTCAAATCTAGGCAGCACTGGCTCATTCTTTAGTTTTCAAGGTAGATATATGAAGTTCAATGCAGGCAACAGTGCAGTTTTTTTTTCTGATAAGACCGTTAAAGCCTGCACTTCCTGTTCTTTATGGATATTAAAGAGTCCCGCTCCCACTATAAGACCAAGGATTGATCTCAGTTCATTGTACCATATTTTTCCTTTCTCTTGACATGGGGTGACATTCGATGCACTGGGGCCCAACCAGATTCAAACAGAGCAAAATGGATTCTGGGCTATGAGGATTGGCTTTGTTGGTTGTGGCCCTCTATTCCTATGGCTGCACTATCTCTACATGTTGACACAGCCTCTCTCCTGACCTATGTGCCACTACTAATAAAATGAGCCTTGCTCACTTGTTCCTACTTGGGTACACCAGACACCAGTAGTTATGCAGAATAGGCAGCTCAGAGTAGTTCTGCATTTCCAACCATGCTTGGGCTCCCTTTCTCTGGAGAGGCTGAGTCTGGGAGGGGCGAGGTGCATCGAAGCCACTCCCTGCTGTTTATTCTGCCTTAATGATCAGTCTCTGGTGCACCAAATGGAAATGAGTGTGTTGGAAGGGAAGAAAATCAAACAGACATGACAAGGATTATGTCTACAGAGGAATGAAGTTGTGATTTCAGATTATGCTAACATACTTGTGATAGTTTAGTCTACACTAGCACAGGTAACAATAGAAGAGAAGAAGCAGTGGTATCGGCTTTAGCATGTGCTAGCGATCAGGTTATGTACTCAAGGCCCCCAGGAAGTCTGTAACCTAGCTGCCTGTGCCGCTGCATCTTCACTGCTATTGTTATCAGGATTAGTTTTATTACTGTGTACTGGGTGGTATGCTTTTTCAGCAGAACTAACTAGTTGAGTGGCTATGCTGCTTTCAGTATCTGAGATAGGTCTGAGTGAGCTGGCTTGTATATCAGGGATCTCTCCAATATCACTGCACTGTGCCCCTTAGTAATATCCAATCTAAAAAGACTTATCAGAATGGTACTGAAGGATGATAAAATAGATTTCTAAAGAGGTTCAGGATGAAAGGTGCATTATAAAAGATAAATATTACAATATTCTCTACTTCATTGGATGAGACTGATATAGGACAGCCACTTCACTGGGACATCTACCAACATCTATTAAACCTAACAATAATGAATGGAGATGGCTGATGTTTAACTGGGATGGATTGGCACAAAGTCTACTTAATGAAGATGAATTTAGCTATTGCCAAGTATTTAAGTGGTTGTAACTGGGTGTTAAATAGCTGTGAAATTCTAAACTCTAGTTCCTCTTATACAGAATTGTTAAAGTCTCAGGAGTATATATTTTTGGCTGCTTCTGTTGAATTGAAATGCCAGGAAGCACAGGAAGTAGCCCATTTCTCCCCTCTACTCGCACTGCTGCTATGTGCGCGAAGTGGCAGAACTGAGGAGTGACACCAGAGATTCAGACACCTAGACAAGGTGCACTGGATTCCTGCTTTTCTGTTTCAATGGGAATCATGTCAGAACAGGAGAAAGATGTACCAACTTCATTGCTGGTGTTTCACAGTATCATACATAGAGCCCAAGGTTTCTTTGGGAGAAGAATGAGCTGCAGTCTGTGACATGTAATCATAACCCCGCATTGCCTCTGACACCACAGGGAGGTTTTAGTTCAGTTACTAAGAGACCATTAAAACCTTGTCTTCTGAAAGGGCAACATGCTGACCAGCCTCAACTAATCAGTGGTTAAGCCCTTACTTAAGAAGCCATCAGTTAACTTTCATGACCCTTCTAATTACTATTTTGTCTCAGTATGAAGCTTCCCTTTTTGTGGAAGGTTACCTAGAAGGTCGTATGTGCTAGGTGTTAATTAGTTAATCCTGTGTCTATGAATAAGTGATTGTGGGTTTTCTGACACTTGCAAGTATTCATGAGGTTAGTCATATAAATAATCCACAAGAAAGGATTTGTTTTGACAAAGAAAAATGCTGAGAATGTATAGTCACAGGAGTCTTAATAGGGAATACACAGATACATTAAAGGAGCTCATTAAGAAAATTATTCAGCACTGGACTATCACACATCCTTCTAATCAATCCATTTTAATTAGCAGAAGGCAAAGAAACTCGGAGTTTGTTTTACTGCAACTCATTTTAGCCAGAACAGGTTATTAAGGATGGCACTTTTCAGAGACACTGCATAGCACTTACATATTTGTTATTAAAAAACCTCCTAAAGTAACAAGATTCATATTAAAAATGCCAACACTTCATCAAGAGCCACAGATGAGATGATTGTCTGCTAGTGTGTGCCATGCTCTCTGCTGTGCCCTTCAGGTATGAAGCTGGCTGTATATAAGGGAAGCAAGCTATACAGAATCCCTCCCACCCCAATTGCATAGCTGCAAGGGGACCACAGGAAAGGTGGGTGAGAAGATAAGAGCCAGACAGGAGCAACAGTAAGTAGCAGTGTCCTCTGCCAGAACAGCAAAAAGAACTTCAGTAAAAGCAGATGTGAACATCAGTTCTCTTAGGTCCTGTCTGATTATTCTCCAAGAGGAGTGTCAGAGAGAACCATGGGCAGCCACCAATAACAACACTACTGGGAGCCAAGGAAAAGAAGGAAAGGAGGTAAAATCCACCTACCAAACTGGTGGGACCTAGGATTAGTGCAGCAGATAACTGGTTTTGCTTTTCCTGTTGGCTCTCCACTAAGGATGGTCTTGTGAATTGGCAAGGATTATGTGAGTTCCCAGTTTTCAAAGAGCTGTGGAATCTTTCTTATGTTGCCCCTCCCTGCAAGCCTGGATGATAACATATGGGTGTTAATGACTATGTGGGATTACTATAATTTTTATCTCTCATAGTTAATGTCTCCAATTTATTTATATAAATGTTTTCCAGCATTTATTTCTATAATTATTTTTTGACTGGGCTACTCATGCCTATTTATCTTATTTCATCAGAATGTATGTTACAAGAATCAGGGATATACTTGAACACTCACAGTTATAACTCTCTTCCCATTTGCTGAGGATTAATAAAAGCTTTGTAATGTAGAAAGGTGTTTAACTGTGCTAGTCTGAAGTAAGGTAGAAGGTAGGAAAGGGTGCATCTTAGAGGCTAACTGGTTCAGAGGCATGCATCTTTGCAAGCAGCAGTCTGCTTCACCAGATGCTTTGAAATAACTGGGAAAAAGAGAGGGTTATATACAGAAGAGAAAGGAACAAGGAAAGGGTCACTATTAAGAGAGCTAAAGACTAGGTTGATTGGATCAATTGAGGTGAGTTGGACATTTAACATTTTGTGGGACACTTGGGTTAACAGGTAGTTTAGATAATGGGATAAGAAGTCACCGTCCCTGTTGAGATCATAATTAATACAATCCAGTCTGTGGATGATTTCTTGTTCCAAAATTTTCATGTTTAAGTTGTTTTTTAAGGTTTTTTGTTTAGGGACAGCTAGTCTGAGGTCAGTGATGGACTCTTCAGGGAGGTTTAAATGTGTTGTCATGGGCTTTTGTGTATTTCTGGAATTGGTGTTGAATCAGTGGCCATGTCGCACTGATGCCTATTCATTCTTTTAAGCAGTGATTATCCTGCCTGGTCAATGTAAACAGAGGAAGGGCACTGTCTGCAAGTGATCGAATCAAGTAGTTAAATAGTGTGTGCCAAAAATAATCTTCATTCTTCCTCTACTGACTTTATTGAGATACTCCAGGGATTCACACAGCCCTGCCTCATAAAAGACCTAAAGAAGATGGGGTTCCAGTGTCTCGGCCTGCCTCTTTTTCCAGGCCTCTTTCACTATTCTGGCAACTATGCTCTGAAAGGAGCTACTGCTTCAGAAAATCAACGATTTCTCAGGAGGAAGGCCTGACTTTTATGGAATTCAGACCAGAACTCAGGCCAAGCCCAATCTCTCCAGGGAAATACTATCATAGTTTGATCACTTTAAATAAGAGACATAAATGGAGGACAATGAAGGGACAGAAGTTGATTTATCCTATATTTTCATAGGGCAGCCTCATAGTACAGTGATACAACTGAATAATATTTTCACTATTATTTTAACCAAAAGAACACGATCTCCATTCTCCTCCATGGGATGTCATCTTTAATGCTTAGAGGATGTCATAGTATGTTTTTCCACTCATGAAGCATATGAAAGAAAAGAACAGTATGAGAGCATTTGTAAAAGTGGGTGTTCTTTCTTCCCAGATGATTCTGTTAGAGGAGGTCACCCATATTTTAACAGCTGCTATTCTGATGACTCCTACACTCTGACATTGTCAACCAAGTTTAAAAGCATGTCCTACCTTTATGGTATCTAATGCAAATGTATGTTAAGTTTAGTGAGGCAAAGCCCAGCTTACAAAGTCAGCCAAGAAGAAAAACAAAATTTACATTGTAAAATCTTGGGGTATGGACTGGTTGCCAAAGTGGTTCTTACATTTTTCATAATGTGGAACACTTGTTAAAATATAGGGTCTTTGACAGACAATCTCTGGTGTCATTCCTCAATTCTAAATCGTCCCAACAAGACTGTTAGCGTGACATAACTTAGTGGCTAGGAAGAGAGTTACACATAGACTGGTTGAAATCTGTAACACAACAGAAGTTCAGTGCACATAAACCACTTTCAAAATGGCCGAAACCAGTTTAAGATAAACCTGAATGGATGTAGTATCAGACTTAACTGATTTAGGTTAAGTAATTTTTTGAGCTTCTGTCCCAGATCCCTTTCATCATCATTGGCAGTCCCTCACAGTTGAGGATGATGTCTGTCAGGTTTGATGTGTCCTCAAGTGACTGAGGAGCCCGATTCTGTATACACACATTCTTTGGCAATGGGGGCATGTTGTTGCGTGGGGGAGTGGGATTTGCAGCCCCGTGTTGGTCTCCTTCTCCTTCCTCCGCTGCTGCCGTTCCGCCTCAGTATCGAGTCATTGGGCCTTGAAATGGTGCATGCCTTGGTGGACTAGGTGGCGCCACACTGAACAGTCATCAGCTTGCTCCTCCCAGCCATTGGTGTTGATGCCTCTGTGCTGGAGGGTGACCTTGAGTGCATCTTTGTGCGGTTTTCTTTGGCCACCCTTTGAGCATTGGCAAACAGAGCGCTAGGAAAAGAGAATCTGGTGAGGGAGGCAGTTCTCAGACATCCAGACGCAGTGGCTTATCCATCGGAGTTGAGTCCTCAAGAGCAAGGCTTCGATGCTGGTGGATGCAGCTTCATGAAGGATACTCATGCTGGTCCAGCGGTCATCCCATTTGATCCCCAGGATTAAACGCAAGCATCAATGGTGAAAGCTCTCAAGGGCCTTAATGTGGTGTTGGTAGACAGTCCAGGTTTGACTGCAGTAGAGGAGGGTGGTCAGCACAACAGTCTTGTAAACCAGGACCTTTGTCAACTTCCAGAGGTCTCTATTTTCGAAGACATGTTGTCGCAGCTTGAAGAAGGCAGCACTGGCACAGTTGACCCAGTGCTGGACTTCCTCACTGATGGTAGCCCATTGACAGAGGTGGCTGCCGAGATATGGAAAGTGCTCCACATACTCCAAAGCCTCCCCATCTATGTAGATACTGTGAGGGATGTTCAGCTGCCCTAAGTAAGGGTTGGTGGAGAACTTTCATCTTTCATCAAGTACAGGCCAAATCTCTTACACAAAGCACTGAAGAGATCTAAGGTTGCTTTCACATCCTGTGCAGAGTGAGCCATCATGCAGCAATTGTCTGCAAACTGAAGGTTTTGGATGTCTTTGGTGGTGAGTTTTGTTTTTGCCCAGAAGCACCCAGGATTGAAAAGCTTCCCATCCAATTGGTACTGGATACCGACACTGGATGGTAGATCATCTCGGATGGGGTGGATGATGATGGTCAGGTAGATGGTGAACAGGGTGGGGGCGATCATGCAACCCTGTTTGACCCTGTCTGGATGCAGAGGCATTGGTTTCAGATTTCATAGATTTCATAGACATTAGGGCTGGAAGGGACCTCGGAAGATCATCGAGTCCAGCCCCCTGCCCAAAGGGCAGGAAGTCAGCTGGGGTCATAGGATCCCAGCAAGATAACCATCCAGTTTCGTCTTGAAGGTGCTCAATGTAGGCGCTTGAACCACCTCCGGTGGCAGGCTGTTCCAGACCTTGGGGGCTCGGACAGTAAAGAAGTTCTTCCTTATGTCCAGCCTGAAACGATCTTGAAGTAGTTTGTGACCATTCGACCTCGTCATCCCTTGGGGCGCTCTGGTGAACAAACGTTCCCCCAGATGCTGGTGGTCACCCCTGATAAACTTGTAGGTGGCCATCAGATCACCCCTGAGCCTGCGCTTTTCCAGGCTAAAGAGCCCCAGGGCTCTCAGCCTGTCATTGTAAGGTCTGCTTCCCTGACCTCTGATCATGCGCGTGGCTCTTCTCTGGACTCTCTCAAGCTTCTCCACATCCTTTTTGAATTGTGGAGCCCAAAACTGGACACAGTACTCCAGCTGCGGCCTCACTAAGGCCGAGTACAGGGGGAGAATGACGTCCCGGGATTTGCTTGAGAAGCATCTATGGATGCAAGCCAGCGTTTTGGTCACTTTACTAGCCGCCGCATCACATTGCAGGCTCATGTTCATCTTGTGGTCAATGACGACCCCCAAGTCTCTTTCTTCCATAGTGCTAGCCAACATAGCTGGGCTATGATGCTCGCCAGCTCCTTGAGTACCCTGGGGTGAAGATTGTCAGGGCCGGCTGACTTGAAGGTATCCAGCTTCTCAAGATGTTCCTTCACAAAGTCAGCATTAATGGAGGGCAGGGGATCACCCTCACCTGGACTTCCTGGCCCTGTAGCGGGCATGGGCGTCCCATGGGACTGATGAAAGACCGACGCAAAGTACCTATTTAATAGGTTGGCTTTTTCCTGGGCGTCAGTTGTCAGTTGCCCCATCTGGTTCACCCCTGCTTTTCCTCCGGCTCCCCACATATCTTCCACTCAGGACAGTGGCAGTCATATCATCATGCAGGAGCCTCAGCATGGTGACAAACTTCAGCGGGCAGCCAAGGCATTGGAGGATGGTACACAGAGCTTCACGATTTAAGGAATCGAACACCCTGGTCAGGTCAATGAAAGCGAGGAACAGTTCTTGATTTTGCTCCAGACATTTCTCTTGGATCTGCCTGGCAACAAAAACCATGTCTGCAGTGCCCCGGGATAGTCGGAAGCCACACTGGGTTTCCGGAAGGATCTCCTTGGCGATGGGACAAAGGTGGTTCAGGAGGATGCGAGGCAGGATCTTACCCACAATGGGCAGCAGGGAAATCCCCCTGTAGTTCACACAGTGAGATTTCTCCCCCTTCTTGTAGATGGTCACGATGGTTGCATTCTTGAGATCTCTGAGGATGTCCTCTTTGTCCCAAAAGTGGAGGATAAGCTGGTGGAGTCGTCATGTGATCCAGAAGCCACCAGCCTGGAAGACCTCTGCGGGTATAACATTTGAACTGCAGGATTTGTTGGTTTTCATCTGTTGGATGGCCTGCTTCAGCTTTCTGATGGTTGGTGGATAGCTAAGGGAATCCACCACAGGGTGTTGTGGGATGGCTTGGAGGGTCTGTTCTGATACAGTGGACTCCCAGCTGAGGAGGAGTTTGAAGTGCTCCTTCCAATGCAGACAGATGGTGTCATTGTCCTTGAGGAGCCAGGAGCCATCCTGTGATTGGAGGGGGTTTTGTCCAATGGAGCAGGGTCCATGGGTTGTCTTGGTAGCCTGGAAGAAGTTATGCATGTCAAGCTGGTCAGCATAGCCCTGGATCATGCGCGCCTTCTCCACCTGCCAGTTGTTCTTCATGTCATGGATGCGTCACTGGACCTCAGCCTTCAGCTGGTGATACACTGCCATCCTTTGCCAAGTTTGTGGATGGCTTTGCCAGGCGATGAAGGCTGCAAGCTTCCGCTTGAGGAGATTGCAAATCTGAGCATCGCTGATGTTGAACCAGTCCTGGGTCTGTCGCGATGCGAACCCAATATTCTGGGTGCAGGTGTCTTGGACAGCGGACTTGAGTTGGTCCTAGTGTGCCTGAATGGTGATGCCATCAGCACTATGGACTTGCTCCAGTGCACTACACAACTGGGCCTGGAACTCCTCCCACTGTCTAAGGTCCTTCAGAGCTGTGATGTTCAGCCACCTCCGGGTGGCCTTCTGGGTCTTCCGGTTTCTTGGCACCAGGCAGATGTTTATTACTGAGTGCACAAGTTGGTGGTCTGTCCAGCAGTCTTCAGATCCATTCATAGCCCTCATGACAAGCACATTCATTGGTCTCTACCTTGGATGATGATGTAGTCCAAGAGATGCCAGTGCTCCGACCTCGGATGCCTCCACGTGGTTTTGAGCTGATCTTTCTGGCAGAAGACGGTGTTTGTTATGATCAGGCCGTGTTGGGCACGTTTGGTCAGAAGCAGGATACCATTGGCATTGGCCTTCTCCACACCACTCTTGCTGATCGTTCCGCTCCAGATTTCATGGTCACGTCCAACCCAGGTGCTGAAGTCACCCAGGAGAATGACTTTGTTGTCCCTGGAGATGGAGGCAAGGATGTTGTCAAAATCGGAGTAGAACCCTTCCTTGACTTCCTCATCGGAATGCAGAGTTGGAGCGTATGCGCTGATGACAGTGGCACGTTGGTTTTGACTGAGGTGCAGGTGGAGGGTCATCAGCCTTTCACTGACACTCAAAGAGAGTTCAGGGAGTATGTCAGCAATCTTGTTTCTGATGACAAAACCAACTCTGTGGATACAGGGGTCATGGTTTGGTTTCCTTTTCCAGAAGAAGGTGTACCCTCTGCTGACCTCCCTCAGCTGTCCCTCCCCAGCGAGCTGGGTTTTGCTGACAGCAGCAATGTTGATGTTGTGCCTTGCTAGCTCCTGAGCCACGATGGCAGTTTGTTTTTCCAGGCAATCGCTCTTTGGGTTGTTGATGAGCGTTCTAACATTCCAGGTTCCGAAGTTTAGCCTTTTCTTATTTCGACCACAGGAATGATGATCCCGCTGGGTGTAGCTTCCCATCCAGGAAAGACTGGACAGCCTTTTTTGGGGGCACCTTTTCTAGCCCCCTCCCCATCGGGGTGAGCACAGGGTATCCTAAAATGAACTGCTGAGTTGTGTATGTAGCTGCCAAAGGACAACCCTGTCCCGACACAGGTGCCTGATGACCATTGCACATCTGCCACCTGTATGCAGATTCTTGGCTGGGGGCCTCCAGGTATCACAGCCCTGCCCCATCATCAATCCTCCATTGCCACAGGGCTTTTGAACCTGACAGAAGCCTGTGCGTGGCATGTTTAGTATGGGGACTCTGGTGCACAGTTGGGCCCACACAGTCTTGGCGGTTGGTGGCCGGGTTCAGTGGCATGGCAAGCTATGATGACTGGGGCCACTTCTCTGTTGCAGCCTTCTTCTACCTTCCCAGCCATTGGGGCTGCAGCCTTCTTCTGCTTGCTCTGCTGTTGAGGAATTCTTGGATCATGCTTTGTCTGGAACCTCATCCTTGACTTTGCTGCCATGTGTGGCCCTACCAGGAGCATGAGCTCCAGACAGCATTGCTCTCAGGGTCACTGGAACATGCAAGCCTCTCCACCACGACAAGGTGACGATTCTCGGAGAGGCCAGATCCCCTCCATATTCAAGTTAACTCACAGTCCCCCAGCATCTCAGGATACTTTGCACCTCCTCACAAACCCCCTCTTCCCCACAGGGTGAATGGGTTAGCCTTGACCCAAGCTCTCTGCTCCAGTTGAGCAGGGAAGTGTGCTCTAGTGCTCTCCAGCTTCTGGCCTGGGCCACTGCAGGCATGTGGCTGAATTTCTGGAATTAAAAGTGAACATCTGTTCACTTGCTGATCAGTTCAATCTATGAGCTTAGACTAACCTGTGAAGATTGAATCCACTCAGCCATGGGCTTTTTGACTGTCTGTACTTAGTCAGTTTGACTTTCAAACTGCCTTTGACAGAGTCTAGCACAAGAAGATAAGTAAATCATTTGGTGAGAGAGAAAGTACTATCATAGCTTAGAAACATGCTAAGTAACAGAAAACTAGCAGTAAGAATAAATGATCATTTTTAGTGGACAAATGGTATTTGGCATTGTCTCAAAATTCCAAACTAAAGCCAATGGTGTTGGTCATTTATTTATGATTTGAGTGAGATGAACATAGGGATTGGCAAAATTTCTTTAATCTTGGCAAAATTAGGCAAAGACAGCAGGACAATGAATGATATTCAGCCTTGCCAAAAACAAAAGTGTGTATATATATAAGAAGGAATCATCTGAACTACTTCTCTGCATTACTAGGCTCTAAACTGATTGCAGTCACAAAGGAAATTAACTTTACAAAAACCAAGATACTTTCCCAACTGACTCCTAACCATCTAGCTGCTCCCCCCACAATTACAATTAGAGGGCATTTCCCTTACTTTTCCCAAAAAGTAAACATAGATGATGATATTCAACACCAAATAAAATCTGCCAGTGCTGCCTTTTGACATCTCCAAAATTATGTCTTGGATGATCCTGACATCAGGGCCCAAACCAAACTTCGCATCTACCAGGCTGTTATTGTTTCTACCCTGTTGTATGGGTGTGAAACCTGGACAACATACTGAAAATGCTTGAAAACCTTGGATTGTTACCATCAGTGATGCCTTTGGAAAATCCTACATATCAACTGGAAGAACAGAAGAATGAATGCCAATGTTCTGGCTCAAGCAAACACCACCAGCATTGAGGCCATGTTTATACAGCACCAGGCCCATTGTACAAGACATCATAAGGATGCCTGGCAACCAACTCTTGAAACAGGTCCTATACTCCCAATTTAGCAATGGCCACTGCTGTCAAGGTGGGCAAAAGATTCAAGAACACCTTGAAGGCAAATCTAAAGAAATGTGATATTAACATTAATATCTGGGAGACTCGAGCACTGAATTGTCCCCAACAGTGCCAGGAAGTACAACAAAGCACCAACCATTTTGGGTAAACTTGCCTTCCTATGGTGACTAGGAGAGAGAGAGAATGGTAATGAGCAGTGACCCAACATCACCAGGATCCACTCCTTCCTTCTGGAACTGTATGTCATATCTGAAGTTGAATGTGCAAATCTTAGATTGGCCTTTTCAGTCATCTCCAGACTCACTAAAGACTGGTGTATCTACTGGAAGACTGTCATCATCTTATTGAGGGATCACTGCCACTGACAAATGATGGTCAAGGAGAGCCTAGGCTCAGTACAGAACAGTGGTCCAAAAAACAAACAAAAATAGCAAACTAAATGGCATAGAGATAAACTGATGACATCATCCTTATCTAAGTTAAATGTTCAACCTTGCATTGAAAAGTATGTTCAGTGCTAATTAAGTTATCATTAGTCAGGCCGCAGTTGGAGTACTGCAGTTGGGAGTACTGCATCCGGTTCTGAGCGCCGCACTTCAGGAGGGATGTGGACAGCATTGAGAGGGTCCAGAGGAGGGCCACTCGCATGATCAAGGGGCAGCAAGGCAGGCCCTATGAGGGGAGGCTACGGGACCTGAACCTGTTCAGCCTCCACAAGAGAAGGCTGAGAGGGGATCTGGTGGCTATCTACAAATTGACCAAGGGGGACCAGTAGGCAATGAGAGAGTCCCTGTTCCCCCAAGCACTACCAGGAGTAACAAGGAATAACAGCCATAAGTTGATGGAGAGTAGATTCAGGCTAGATATCAGGAGGCACTACTTCACAGTCAGGGCAGCTAGGATCTGGAACCAAGGTAAGTGGTGCTCGCTGCTACCCTGGGGGTCTTCAAAAGGAGGCTAGATAGACCCAGCATTCATTTGACCCCAGCATTCTTTCCTGCCCATGGCAGGGAGTCAGACTTGATGATCTGCTCAGGTCCCTTCCGACCCTACCAACTATGAAACAACTATGAAACTATGGTTTAGCATAGAGAGATGGAATTTGGAAATGGAGAGTGAAAGGTACAGAACGCTGATGGTCGGCAAAAACTTTCATATCAGTAAGGACTGAAAATACTGGAACTGTTTAGAGGGTAAATGAATAAAATGGGAGGTATACAGTAAATGAAGTATACAGAGGCATTCCTATTTGCTGCCTATTCATGTGACAACACATGAATTTAAAACGTACGCGCACGCACACACACAGACACACACACATACTTTGATTCGTATGCTCCTAATTATAATTTAATACATATCTGAAGTGACTGTAGCATCTGAAGAAAGAGGGAAGCAATACAAGACAGAATAAAGGAAACAAATTAAAATAGGTCTACCTGCTTCAGCTTCTTTCCCCTATTTTGTATCTTTTTTTGTTCATTTTCCCTTCCTAATTGAAAAATTGTATGTGTATTAGTATCACCTCTCCCCTCATTGCCTGTAGTCCTCTCACTAATGCATCCAGAACATTTTGCAATTTGTTTCTGTCCTCCTAAATGTTTACTAGTCTTCAAATTTAATGGCATTGGCAAATTTGATGACAATTACATTCACACAATGAAACTCAAAAAGCTGCTAAACTACAGAATCCAGCAATGTCTCTAGAGAGCCTAAATGACTGGGCTACAACTATCAAGAAGCACTGCTGCTTAATGATGAGCAGAAGATCAAGAATGATAGATTTTTCTCCATTTTGACAGAAACAGTTTTGTGGACCACTTGAAATATCTTTAGGACCACCAAAGACTACAGTATTCACTTGAGAATCACTGGGTTAGTGTAGTATAGATTATAATTGGATACTGTAAGAAGGTAAATTTGATTGCAAATCTTAAAAAGACTAGAGAAGTGGTTGTCTGAAATTGGAAAAGGCCAGGCTCATTAAAACATACTTTATACTATGTGTACAGTTGTTTAATATTTATGAGAACCTTTTTGAGTCTGCTAAAGTATAAGTATGCATCTGTTTCTATTTTCCAGGTACATGAGTCATACTATTTAAAATGAATTAAAAAATCTAGTTTATTCATATTTAAAAGGTAAACTGAACAACATTAGAAAAATAATCTAACAAGGGAAATCTTAGTGCGAAATATCCCAGGTTCTCCTATTCAAACAGTTCAACCATCCATACCAGCCTGTCTCTGCAACATGCATATATGAAAGCCTCTTCTTCACTGCGCCTAATTCAGAACACTAATTTTATTTATTAAAGGCTCCACTAATCCTAGTAAGTCTCTCACATAGTCTTCCTTCTTATTTTTCATATTTTTAAAGAACAACGAATAGAATTGATCATGGGCAGATCTAGGTTTTTGAAAAGGGGGGTGCAGGTGCTGTGGTACATTACTGCATATAACACAACACATTTTTCTCCAGGTCAAAATAAATTATAAGTTTTACTAATATGATAGGGGCCTAGGGCTATATTATCCAGTTTAAGATCAAAGCAAAAACAAATATAACTTTATTGAAATATGCATTCATTTGCTATATCATTCATTATGTATTAAAAACACAACTAACTTGGGAAAAGTAATCAAAATATGTTGTTTCTTTAGCCCTGTAGTCATAAGAATCTTTGATTTGCAAAACAAAAATAAACCTTCTTATAGTTTCATAGTTTTAGGGTCGGAAGGGACCTAATAGATCTTCTAGCCCGCCCCCCCGCCAGGGCGGGAGAACAACAAAAGAACCCTAAAAACAAAAAACGGGACTCAAATGAGTCCAGCCAGGTAGGTATCCAGCCTCTTCTTAAAGATCCCCAGGGTAGGGGCCAGCACCACCTCCCTTGGAAGTTGGTTCCAGCTCCTAGCCGCCCTAACTGTGAAGTAGTTTTTTCGGATGTCCAATCTGTACCTCCTCTCCATCAACTTGTGCCCATTACTCCTTGTTATGCCAGCGGGGGCTAGGGGAAACAGCGTCTCCCCCAAACCCTTCTGGTTCCCCCTAGTGAGTTTATAGACGGTCACCAGGTCCCCCCTCAGCCTTCTCTTGTGGAGGCTGAATAGGTTCAAGTCCCGCAGTCTCTCACTGTAGGGTCTGCCCTGTTGTCCCCGGATCATGCGGGTGGCCCTCCTCTGGACCCTCTCCATGTTGTCCACATCCCTCCTGAAATGGGGCGCACAGAACTGGACACAATACTCCAGCTGCGGCCTGACCAGCTTGAGAATCTTGACAGTGCATCTAATTCTTCACTGAAAGTTATTTGCACACCTGAGTTAATGTTTTTAGCTAATGTTAAAAACAGTCAGCAGAGCTGTGAAATAGGAGCTACATTACCAGGAGAAGCTAACAGACAGCAGAACTGTAGAAGAAAGGATAGCTTGATCAGTGGAGCATTGAGGCAATGAAAAAAGGAGAGAGGGCTGTGACAGGGCTCTGTTGGTGCCGGCCACTTTAAGGGCTGGAGCAAGCTACAGCCAGGTGCTTGAGTATGGCAGCCATTTTGAGACCCGGGATATATACATGGTGAAGCAGCAGTTTGCTGCTAGCAGCCGTGAGAGAGACATTAGCCAGCGGAGCTAAGGCTCAGGAACAGCTTGGAGGTTTATGGGCTGGGGCTATGGGGATGGAGGAAGCTCCAGGTCTTGGGCATGACCTAAAACTGCACCCTGCTGGGGATGGGTGGCTTGGTGGGGCAGTTCATTAGGGGTGTGTGAAGTGGGCCGTATTCAATTCAGATTTGGATTCGGCCCGAATTGGGGACAGTGATTCGATTAGTTGATTCAGATCACTGTCCCTGATTTGATTCGGCTGAATCTGAATCTGAAGATTCGATGATGATTTGGAGAATCAGTAATTCAGACACAGACACAGCTTTAAATGTTTTTTCTACATACCTCAATGTACCAGCGAAGCTCATAAATGCTGTGATGCCGGGGTGGATGGAGCGTCCCCTGGGAGTGCAGGGGGCCTTGCACATGGTCAGCGGTGAACCTGGAAGTGGACCAGAAGTACTTCAGGTCCACTTCTGGGTCCACTGGGGAGTGTGCTGGGGTCCCCCCTAAGTAATCACCCATGGGGGGACCCCAGATGCCCCCCCAGACCCAGGAGGCACCAGTCACCGAGCTGGGGCAGCGTGGAGGAACCCCCCAGCGCACTCCCCGTAAGTGGACTGGAAGTGCTTCTGGTCCACTTCAGGATCTGCTGTCAAGCATGCTGGGGAGCCCCTTGGGAGCCCCCCGCATTCCTGTGGGACACTCCATGTGCCTCAGCCTCAGCTTCGTAGTACTCACAAGCTGCCTGGTACCTTGAGGTATGTAGAACAAACATTTAAAGCTGTGTCTATGTCCAAATCGTTGAATCTTTCCAAATCTCTCTGAATCGATTTGGAGGGTTCTGATTCGATTTGAAGACATTACAAGGTCCTCTGATTCAATTCAGATTTGGAGATTTGGCCACCGAATCAGGCTGAATCTCTGCCGAATTGAATCAGGGACCGATGCTTTGCAAAGCCCTACTGTCCATGGCGGAACAGTCTCCCATAACTGCCAGACCAGGTACCACCCTGGTGAAAGGTGGGTTGGGGTCGCCTAATAACCTCTAGCCCCTGCACAGTCCTAGCTGGGGAAAGCCCAGGCCAGTGAGAGGCCTGAAGCTCATGTGATTCAGCAGAGTTGTGAGGGAAAAAGCATGCAAGCAGCCCAGGCTTGTCTCAAAGGACCTCGACTGGCCTATGCTGGGGCCAGGACCCAGAATGCGGTTGAAGGGCCAAGGGCCCATCATGAGGGATGCCCAAAAAGCAAAGAGGCTCAGGGTCCCAACTGGCCTGAGACGGGGCCAGGGCCTAAGGGGGAGCTGAAGGTCCCAGGGAGGGGACCACAGTGAATGGGGTGAAGGACACAGCTGAGTTTAGTTGCCTGAGATGCCATCTGCGAGGCTTGGGCAGTGTAGGGGTGGAACAGAGCTGCAGAGATCCCCCTAAACATTGGGGTGCAAAATGGGCAGCCTCCTGCCTAATTAACACCATAATTATGTATCATTGAGGCATGGCAGACAAGAGAGGCAGGTGGTTAACATGGGACAGGTGGACGGGCCAACATTAAACTGGCCCCAGGAAGGCCCACTTGTTACAGGGTCATTAACATCTGTGGAATGAAGAATTCAGAAAGAATCAGGTAGATTATAGTGGGCCATGAAGTCAAATGACTCCCTCACTGCTGCCTGAATAGAAATGCTGCTAACACTGCCAGGCAGTTTTAAAAAAATTGTGTGAAGCAGAAATCAAAGGAGGGGTGCAGCTGTACCACTGCATCCCTCTGGATCCACTCCTGGAATTGATCACAGGAAAGCTGGGCCTAGCTAGTGCAATACATGATGCTCTTTGTACGTCAGGGAGACACCTGGAGGCTTTGCTGGTATACCTCTAAGGGTACACCTTCAGGAAAGAAGTGCTGAAAGTTAAATATGTGTTTAAATAAATAAATGTGCATTTATTTCACATCCTTTTAATCTTTTCTCTCTCCCTTCCTCTTCTTTATTTCAAGCCTCTCTTTCCTTTGAATAACCTTTCCTACAGCAACTTCAGCTTCCCTCCCACCTACTTTGGGTAGCACACCACTCCTGTCCTCATTCTACTTGCCATAATGATCAGCAATGAAAACGTTAGTGTTGACACTGAAGTGCCATTAGGTTGTGGATGTATTCTGATGTCATCTTCGGTTGTGTGATCCTACTCTGCTTCTGGAGAACGTCGTGTGCACAAGAGGGACTCACAAAGGGGAGGAATTAAAAGTTCCACAGGCAACCATAGGTCTGGGATTTTTTAACTTTCAGCAGTTTGCCTTTGAAACTTAAATAACATTGTTTGAACTCAGTTCTTTATTATGTCATTATATAGAGAGAATTATTGCAGGACCTAACAGATATCAAAAAGCCACCATGGCAAAGGTCACCAATTAGCAAACTTATTCTCAGCAGAGATGATGAGTAAGTAAAAGCACAGTGATTATAAACTACCTCAGTGATAGAAGCAGTGATAGTGCAAAAGATGACAAATCAAATTGCTCTATGCACGCATGTACCAGGTAAGTGTACAAACTCACCACCTCACTACAGTTTGCTTTCATTGTTAACTAAAATGACAACAAAGCAAGTCTCAGTTTAAGCTTATTCCTAAATAATGTTGGTCAGAAAATTGTTCTGCCTTTAACTGATGCAGCACAAAATTAAACTATTTTTATTTCAAAAGCCATATAACAACCCAGCTCACCTTTTATAATGAAAACATTGAGATCTACCAAATTGTTACAGGTTAAATTATTTGTTGTCATATCATATGAAGGGAAAAATGGTAAGACAAAAAGTATAGTAATGGATTATGAAATAACATATGTGAAACATGCATAATATTATATATTTACATTTTTATTAGCCCTAAACTTTAATAGAAAGTCTCATGTTTTCTGCTGTAATTTTTCCTTTGCCTTGTTCTGTGCTGGCAGTTAGCCACAGAAAATGAAGAATAAGTTGCATTGTTATGGCATTTAAAATATATCAGTGTTAAAATGCTAACTAGGTACCTTTTTCTATTTAGTTTTTGAGGTGGATGCTTTCATAGTAGCATTCTTGTCTGAATTATGATTTGAGAGTTACATTAGTGAACTCTGAATGCTCTGAATTAGAGTATTCAACTCTTTAGGTGGGTGATTGAGCTCAGCACAAAAATATAATAAAAGCTAAAGATACAGCTTTATTTGAAATGAATCTGAATTTTGGATAACATCTTTGACTGAGAACCCGAACTAACCCTAACTTTCTAGGGAATCATTCATCGAAGTGAATCTTATCTCTGAGCTCTTAAAAGATGTCTGTTTAGGACTTTTAAAACTAGAAAAAAATGTGACTTGCAAAGGATTCTCCTGGCAGTAGTTCAATGTCAAGTGGGAAATTTTATGAATCCCTCATATTACACAGGCTTTGGGGAAGTGTAAAAACGTCCTGGGAATAAAAAAAGTGCCAAATTCTGAGGAACAAGCTTTTATGACATGTTGCAAGTGTACAAGTGTAAAGTTCAACTGCTCCCAAGCTACAAGGTTTATCTTGAATACAAAGAGCAGCAGAGCTTGATTTGCAAGTTTCAGAGGTACATCAAAGCAATTCTTAGGCTTTAGCCTTAGGATATCAAGAAAGTGGCCACCCTCCACTGCATTCCAAGTTTCTTCTTTCCCTTAACCAAGATGGATTATATTAGGTTTCCTGGATACTGCTGCTTATTTAATATTGTATAGGTTGTTATTTCCTTTTAAAGTTGTCTTAATTTGGAAGCACTAGTTGATTTCTAAGGGTGAATGCTTATCTGCTGTTGTTTTCCATGTGTGCATGGGGTTATCATTCATGCTGTACTAATAAACAGCTACCCATTCCTTAAATGGAATACAGTAGAGGATATTTCCTGATTTAAAAAGAATGAGACCTGGTCTACTAAAGTTTTACAGCCATATGTGTTGCTTGGAATGATGAAAAAACCTCCCCCACTTCCCCATCATATATAGCTATGCCAGCTGTAACAGCGCTGCAGCCGCGATGTGGTTACTAAAATGAGGGAGCAGCTGCCAGAGATGAAGACATCCGGGAAATCGACAAATAACCCCAGGGCAGCCAATACAGAGCCAGGAAAGTGAAATAAAGCGGGGAGGAAACTTCCCAAGGTTGCTTTCGGGCACGTACTCGCAAAGAGGAACCAGAAGGGACAACACTCCTAGACAAAGTTGGGAGTTTTGAAGGGAAGTAAGACGTCCTTCCCTGGATCGTGTCCTACCTGGAGAAGACAGCCTCGGCAGTGAGTTATAAATGAAGCGGCGGCGCGGAAGCTCCCCCGCAGCTCTGAGGGCTCAGTGTGGGGATTCCCCGAACGAGGGGGGAGAAGAGGAAAGGAAGAGGCAGAGAGGGAAAAGGGCGAAGAAGCCCCGACATTGCCGGTAACCCCGATCTCGCTCCCAAGGGTGAAGGGGAAGCCGAGACGCCAGAAAGTGAAAGGAAAGGAAATTGACGAAGCCGCGCTTCGCAAGCCTGCACAAGCCGCAGCCGGGGAATCCCAATATCGGCATTAACCAGCCGCTAATTGCCTTGTTAGCGGCTGATTGTTGAGTAAAAGCCACCCAGTAGCCCTGCGTCACGCCCAGACGGCAGACACTGAGAACCCCGCGGCGACCCCAGGGATTCACGTTTAAAGAGAAAGAGAGAGCCAGACTAACTTTAATAAAGCACTTATAATTTAAGACCTGACCCGCGTGTTCATTACTGGGGTACCGGTATCTAACAACTGTTCCTCCCCACAAAAAATTGTATTTAGATCAAGTCGTGGCAGGCGGGGATTGGGGGAGCTATCAGAGAAACAGGTACCCAGGACGGACACTCGGTCACGCCAGCAAAAGATCTAGTGTGCACACTTAATCATTCAAGGAGCTTGTATAAGCTAAACTGCTGATATGAGTGGCCCCCCTCAGAAGTGTCACGTGCCTATACCAGCATAACTAAGCAAACAAATGTTCCTAGTGGTCATGTCTACACGTGTGCTTTACTGCAGAGTAGACTAATTAGCTGTGGAGTAAAGCATAAACATCTACATGTGCAATGGTTTTAGGACACAGTAAATGAATGGCCAGTTGCCACAGTAAGTTAGTACTGTCAGGGATAGTATGGTAGGGTAGTTAACTGCAATTAAACACATGTGTAGATGCTAACCATGGGCATAAATTGTGCCCAGTCAGCAATGGGGCAGACTCCTTCCTGCCACCTAGCCCCATAGCGCCACACTTTTTGCACCCTCATGCCCCAGCTAGCTCCTTCTTCCACTTGATGCTGTGACCTACAGCTCGGGACAGAGCAGAGCAGGAGCAGCCCTAGTGTAAACTGCTCCTTCCCAACTCAAATTTCTGCTGTTCTGGACACACAGGCTAGAGCAGGGAATGCTGCAGGAAGTAGTTCACTAGAGCCTCCCACACCCAGTGCCCTGGTGGGTGTGTGGCTTTCCTGGTGCCTTGGCACTCCCACTACCAGGCCGCCTCCACACACCATGCCTCCTCCACCCAGGCCTTGTGGAACACCTCTCCCCAGACCTTGCAAATATTATGCAGCACACAGGCTGTGATGATGACACATGGGAGGTTCTCCTCAGTGACCTTGAGTCAGGCAGTGAGAGAGTGCCAGCGCCCCTTGAGGTGGCCAGAGGCAGACTTGACCAGGGCATGGGTCCAGCCCAGGCACCGGTTTAAGTGGGCCTGGTAGGGGTCCAGGTAGCCAGTGTAGGGACTCATCAACCAGGGAAGGAGTGAGTAGGCAAGATCCCTGATGAGCAGGGGTGGGACAGCCATGGTGCCCAGCTGCAGGTCCAGCATCCCTCGCATGAAGTGCCCACTCCTCACGAGTCACACCAGGTCAGAGTTGTAAAAGACGTAGGCGTAGTGTGCACTGTCTACCTAGCTGCTGCTCACATGAACATGCCCTGGTGGTCCACCATGACCTGCAGGACCATGAAGTGGAATCCCCTGCAGCTGTAATAGGTGAGGTCTCCATGGGGCGAGCAGGTAGCTGGTATATGGGTCTCATTCAGGGTCCTGATAACACTGGGGGAGCCCCAGTGCACAGAACCCTGCCACCACCTCCTGGGGGTCTGGGACACAGAGGATGGTGTCCACCAGCACATCCCAGAGGATGCCACACACCTCCAGAATGGCTTCCCTGGCAATGGCCTTGCCCATGCCAATCAGGTGTCCCACATACTGGAGGCTGGAGGGCATAGCCTGCTTCAGCAGTAAGAGGGCCAGGCAGGTGTCAGTTGTGAGGACTGGGCACATGCCAGTGTCCTGGTACTCCAGGCAGGGCTGGAGCTGGTGGAGCAGGTCTCAGAAGCTGGCTCAGGTTATGCAGAAGCTGTCCACACACTGCTCGTCATCCCAGGTCTACTAGACTAGATGCTGCCACCAGTGCTTGCTGGTGCTGCAGGCCCAGAGGCAGTGGGACTGGAGGCCCAGGAGGGTGATGGTGGCCCCAGTGGTGGCATCCTGGAGCCCTTTGTCAGTATCCCTTGCAGTGGCAGCTGCATGGTGGCAGTAGCCCTGGGAGGGCATGCTGTAGGTGGGCAGGCAGTCACTGGTCATGGGGGAGCCAGGTGGAGTGAGATAGCCAACGGCCAGGTGACAGTCAGCATGGCAGACCAGCAGGGTGATTGCAGTAACCAGCAGGATCCCAGGACACTGTTTGCTGTTGCCAGGGCCAGAGGCTGCCATGTGCTGTCTCTGTACTTGCCATGTTTTTTAAACAAAGGAAGAGGCTGCCCAGAGAGCAGGGCTGGCTTTTAAAGAGGGCTGTCAGGCTGGTAGCAGCTGCATCCAGAGCCTAGAACTCCCCACAGTGGGTGCAGGGGTGCATTGCAGGGCTGCAGGGTCCTGGCAGCAAATTTTCTCCCTAATCTTTGCACGTGTAGATACCTACTCAAAAACCCTTACTGAGCAGTAAATTTAGGCTGGAGTAAATGCATGAGTAGATGCACCTTGTGTGGAGAACAACTTTGTTTTCCAGAAGGTTGAGGATACAACTAGGGGATTATCTATCATCATATTATGTCCTGACCAATAGGGAAGAAGTGGTAGAGGATGTGAAGGCGATGGGGAACTTGGGAGGAAGCATTTATGTTATAAAAGTATTCTAGACCCGGAGCTGGGGAAAACATGAGGTCAGCAAAATTAGGATGCTAGATTTCAAAAAGGCAGATTTTCAAAAAGGAGTTAATTGGCATGGTGCCATGGGAAGACAGGGTGGCAGGGCACCTTTGGGTGCCTTCCACTTTAACGGCAGAAGCAGGCAGCTACCAGGTGCTTGATGAGGGAAGCCATTTTGAACACAAGGCATATAAAGGCTGCAGTTGGCTGCTGCTAGGGCAGGCAGAAACATCACCTGGCTGAGCTGCAGCAGGAACCTTAGAGGTAAGGACAGGAGCTTATGGGGATGGGTTGGAGGCTCCTGGTCCTGGGCATGACCTAAAACTGCACCCTGCTGGGGAAGGGTGGCCTGGTGGGGCTCCTGGTGGCATGGGAGTGTCCAGGAAATGCCAGGCCAGTTACCTCCCCAGTGAAAACAAGGAGGGGCACCTTAACCGTAGCCCCCATCTTCAGGTGGGCTTTGGAGGCAGCTGGGGAAATAATGGGGGCCAGGTATGTCCATGTGTAGGTGCCTGAGCCCAGCAGGATTACAAGGTCCTGGAGACCCCTGAGGGACTAGTATAGAGAGCATTGGGAGGCCCTGCACAGAGTAGGGCTGAAGTGCGAGTAGGCCTGAAGGGCTGTGTGTGAGGTGGCTGAATAGGGCTGAAGTTGGAGTAGGCCTGAGGGACAGCCCAAAGGGCGCGCTGAGTAGGGTCAAATGAGAGTAAACTTGAAGGACAGCATGAGGGCCAGCCCCATGAGAAGTTGTGTCTGCTGGGAGGCTTGGGGCAGAATTAGTCCAGGGTTTGGCATAAGGCTGGAACATGAAGAGTAGGGGAACTTGCGGGAACTGAAGGTTCTGATTGGCGAGGCCAGTATGAGCGTAACAAAGCCTGATGGCCCAAGAGGGGCTGCTCAAGGAGGAGCAGGGCAGTGGAGTGCGGTCCAGTAATGGCCAGTATGCCAGAGGCCCCAGTAAGAGAGGGGTGGAGTGGAAGAGGCTTTCTATGAGAGGGGAGGTGGTAGAATGTGTGTGTGTGTGTGTGTGGATCCCAACTTTGGACTCAGTTTGCTCTAGTCTCAGACTGGGAGCAATATTAATCTGGATGACATCTCTGAGGCATGGGCTGTGGTATAGGGGAGGTTTGGAGCCACAGAGAGCACCCCCTGTCATTGGGACATGTAATGGGTCATCTCCTATATTTACCATCTGTTTGTAGGAACAGCAAAGTCATGGCAGGAAAGACTGAGTGGATTGCCTGTAGCAACAGGTGGGCAGGCCAACATGAGACCCGACCCTGAGAGCTGCCCCTTGTCACAGACAGATTGAAGGATGCTCAGGACAGCTGGGAGCTTCAAAGGGCACAGTATTGGAAGCCCAACAAGAAAGTGTTCCCACATAATGGAAACCCAAGAAAAATGGCAAGAGACCAATGGAAAAATGGGCAGGTCACCATGAAAGCTGACCAGGAAACAGCAAGAACCTGCCAGGACAAAATCAGGAAGGCAACAATAATGAATGCAAAGATGGTTGGGGATAACAAGAACAGGATTTATTAGTATGTTGGCCAGAAAAGAAAGATGAAGGAATCTGTGGGTCCACTGTTAACTAGCCAGGGGAACTGTTACCAGAAGATGCAAACAAGGCAGAGCTACTCAACAGCTACTTTGCCTCAGTCTTCACAAAAAAAATTAAGTTGCAGCCAGACCCTAATAAGATTATTTAGACATGGAAGAGGACAAGCTGAGGGGTAAGATAAAAGAGAGTCAGAGAGCTTTTGATGGGTCTGAAAGAATCAAGTCAATAGGGCCTGATGACCTTTATCCCAGAGTACTGAAGGAACTGTTAAAGGATATTACAGAGCACTTGGCAATTATATTTGTGAAGCTGTGAGAAACAAGTGAGGTACCAGAGGACTGGAAAAGGCACAACATAGTGCTCCTCTTTAAAAAAGGCAAAAAGGAGGACCCAGGGAATTACAGACCAGTTAGCCTCACCTCAATTTCCAGGAAGTTACTGGACCATATCCTAAGGCAGGTCATTTGCAAGCATCTGGAGAAGGAAAGGCAAATCATAAGCAGCCACCATGGATTTACTAAAAATAAATAGTGCTAGAAAAAATGTCATCTTGTTTGATAGAGTAACTACTTGGGTGGATGAAGGGAATGCTATGGATATAGTGTATTGGGATTTCAGCAAGGCTTTTGGCAAGGTCCCACATGACCTTCTCATAAACAAGCATGTTCAGCTTGCAGAAAAAGCACTTAAGAAGGGACATCTTAGCAGTTTTCAAATACTTGAAGGGCTGCTATAAAGAAGATGGAAAACATCTTTTCTCTCTTGCTGCAGAGGGGAGGACATGGACTTGAAGTTGGAGCAAAGTAAATTTGGATTGGATATCAGGAAACACTTCTTCATTGTTAGAATAGTGAGGCAGTGGAACAGACAGCCTAGGGAGGTTGTGAACTCTCCATCACTGGAGGTGCTCAAAAAGAGGTTGGACAGCCACTGGTCAGGGGTGATCTAGGTCTAGCTATGCCTGTGTTCTGCTATGGGTATTTCCTATGCTTCTGGGCTTTGCTGGTTGTTGCATGGGGCTGGGAGGGAATTTCTCCATGCTGTCACATGTGTCAGGGTTTTTTAGAATTTCTTCAGAGGCACAGGGCTCTAGACAAGGTTGGGGATTTTGACTGGGTTGTGCCAGTGTTCCTGCTGGGACTAAAATCAAGAGGTTTGTGGCTGGAGGTTCTTGTCCCTCCACTCAAGGTGAGAGTGATTGCCATATTTGGGGTCAGGAAGGAATCTTACCCCATGCTCTGATTCAGATGGACTGTGAGGGTTTTTGCTGCCCTCAGTAGAGGGCATGGCCCTCTTCTTGGGATCTCTTGAGCACATATTAAAACCCTTACAGTGGCAGGACATTGACAGCTGTGGTCTCCTTGTTTTATCTGTGGCAGGTTAAAGTGTTATGTCTTGTGTTGTGACAAGGTTGACTTTGTAGTTTTGCTAAGAGGTTAGACAGTGGATTTGTGTGGGATGGTTTGGATAGGGATGATCCTGCCACAGGGGAGTTGGATTAGATGACCTCTAGGGGCATGTCCAAATAAGCCCACAGGTGCCTCTTGTGGCATCTCAAAGCAGTTTGAGATGCCACAAGAGGCACACTGGGAACAAAAAAATTGCCTGCACTGCATATTTGCAGCATGGGCTCAAAATTTGATACCTGGGACTCCAGCTATCAAAACCCGCCCCTCCCCCATAAAAAAACTGGAGGCTCGGATCCTCCAAAGAGATGCTCTGGTAGCCAGGGCTCGCAGGGTCTCACCAGTCCGAAGGCACATGGCTCCACACCAAGCCAGGTTGGGCCATGCAATATGGCACAGGCAGCACCAGGTGCCAGGATGCTGCTCCGCACCATTGCGGGGCTGTGCCAGGAACACCTGGATGGTGGCTGCTGCTGTGGGGGGGCTGTGGGCCATTGCGGGGGAGAGGGCTTGTGCCCTGTGGTGGGGCATGTGTGTGGTGCGGGGGAGGCATGTGGGCCCTGTTGGGGGGGCATGTGGGCTGTGTGGTGGGGCACATGTGGGCCCTGTGGAGTGCTGGCCCCAGCCTCTAGCTCCCGCTGGCTGCAGATCCGGAAGGAGCTGGGCAGGGTCATTTTGCCCCAAGTGGCACAACTTGCCCCACATGAAAGTGCATGTCCGGGCACGTGTGCTGAGACAAAAATCCTTGGCACAAATTTGTGATGCTCCTATTTGAGCTGCTGCAAGAGCAGCACAAATTTGTGCCTGCATGTGTGGGCACGCCCTCGAGGTCCCATTTGGCCCTACTCTTCCGTGATTCTATGACTTTATGATTCTGTTTGTTCCTGATTATCTGAGGATGGAGAACAGCCCTTGATGGGGAGTAGATTGTATTGCTGTGATCTGAAGTAGATGATGCACAGTTTCCTTCTTGTCCTGGCCTCTCCTTGGGTTATTTGAAATTAGGAAGGTGATGAAATGCAACTGTGAGTCTCACATAGCACCACAGAGTAGTTTTATAGAAAACCATTTTTCTCCCAAATGGAAGCAAGTGGCATCAATTGTGGGCTAACTCCAGACACAGATGATTAGAAAACATGCTAATTGTGCTGAGGTGATGGAGGATAGCTATTAACCTTGCTCACCTAAGTGCCCTGTTTTTGTTCCAGCTATCACATGCAAAGTGGCATCTCTCTTTGTGTACTTCAGGGACTGCTGCAGAAGCCAGAATTACAAAACTGTTTTTATTTTTTGATGACCCCGAATGGCCATGGCTTCCATAAAATTTCCCATTGTAGCACTGAGAGATGCGAGAACTGACTTGCCTGGCAATCAGATATCATTATATATGAAGGTCACGTACACATGAGATTTACACCTCGCCTTCTTAAGCAACACTGTTCATTGTCAAGGCCTGTGAGAGAAATTTCTGGGTTCTACACATCCTGGTAGGGGGACCCAGAGTTTCCCAATTTGGAAACAGGAAATATAAGAATTCTATTTAAATTTTAAGATGAATTCACATGTTTTGAAATAATACTAATTATACTAATAATACTACTACTAATAATACTATAACTATGGTTCTAGAGACCATAGTTATACTTTTTTTACACAGATGTTATTTCCAAGTCTCATCATTTTGGGGAGCCCCTGATCTGGAGGTAGCAGTATAATTATATCCACACATCCCTACTTTCTCATAGGCCCAATTCATCCTTGTTAGCATTGTTTGTGAAAGCACGTGGAAGGGATCAAATGACATTTCATTTCATTTTTCCTTTTGGATTTTCTTCTGACTCGCTCCCTGAAGCAAACTCTTTTAGGGACAGCCACCACTGCAAACACTTCAGAAGGGAAAACATTGCTGAAAGGAAAATCTCACCAAAGGCAAATTCAGCTCTGGGATAGCTGAGAAATAAAACAGGATCGAGCCAACCTATTAGCCAAATATTTCTTTTCATAAAGAGCTTGTTTCTTTCCTCAGAAAGCCTTTGCAGCACGTAGGTCTGGCTGAGCCGCTGGCTATGAGAGAAGCAGTTAATGAGGAGAACTTTTAGGTGTCGGGACATTCCCTTTATGCCAGGGCCTGACAGGTCTGCAAATAAGGTGAAGTGCTTGTAACCTTCATGTGATAAAGAACATAGGGCTTTCTATCCGGTATAACAGAGTTAATATGGATTAGTTCCACTGAAGCCATTAGAACTATATAAGCAAAAAACTAGCATGGAGAGAAATGAGGTCCTATAGATTTAATCCAGGCCTCAGAGATACATACATTTCACTAGTTCCAGAATTGCTAACAATACTGCAACATTAACACACAACAGATGATACGTTTCACTCCAGGACATGGAAACACAGGGAGGTACAAGAAAGCACACAAGTTTAGCAAATGAAGATAAGAAAACTTAATGAATGACTAACAGTAACAAGTACAATGGCTCAGAGTGGTAAAATATGAAATAATGAAATCTGAATACTGAGAGATGAAGGTGACTAACTATAAGGACGACTAACAATATTATTAGAAATATAAATAATACTTTATATTTTGTCAATCCACTCACATTAAAAACACAAACCCCATTATATTCACTTTGGTCAAATCCTGTTTGATTTCTCCTCTAAATAGTCTGGTCGAAGCCAAAGGGTCCTCTTAGATGAGTAAGAAGAGCAGGAGAGTATACTTTGCCTTTTAATCTGTAAATTAATATATTCTAGAATCCTGTCTTCTATTAAGAATAGAAATGAGAATGCTTACAACTCTGTGAAACACAACCTCAATTTGAATGCATTGTATCAAATATACTTGGATTGATTATTGCACAAGAAATTATCGGGTATATAATTAAGATGCTAGTCATGCCTCAATTATTTTCCTGGCCTGATTCCTGATGGTTTGATTTGCTCATACGCTAAGTGCCAGCTGTACCCCTCCTGTTAATTTGTGTCAACATGACCTTCACCTGCATACGGATTTGGATGGCTAAGTCTACACTACAGTCACCAAAGGCATAACAAAGCAGCCAGACACCCAGGGCAGTGGGACGCATGGGGGCAGTGGTGACTTCCGGTTGTCACTGTGCTGCCGGCATAATCATGAAGCTGTGGCATTAGCTGATATTTTTCCACACAGCTGCTGCCCATGGTAGCTGCCCCAATTGCTCCACCTTATCTGCACTACTGACAGTCAAAGCAGTTTAAAGCTAGGTTGTGTAGTTGTGGCAGCACAGATCTCAGTGCAGACAGTAAAATGTAGCTGAAAAGCTCAGTAGATACCAGGTGCTTAGTTGGTGCTGAGCTGTGTGCTATGCTGTTAGAAGTGCCTTAGGTATTGAGTTTAAAGCTACCTTGGTGTGGTGAATGAACCTCATTGACTGCAGTATGGAAAAACACTATGAGAGAGCTAGCATAGAAAGTTTGCTGAATTATTAGGAATGAAACAAATTACCTTCCATTGTTAGAACTTCTGTCATGGAACCATTTTTTACATCCATTTGTTATAAAAACAGCACTTCACCAATTGGTTTTATAGAGTTATGGCAAATTATATAGACATACAATACTTTGAAACAAAAATCTCTGATTTCCCTAC